>NC_057804.1:363436342-363443324 GCF_018294505.1 Triticum aestivum
CCGCCGGTTGCCGTCTCCTGGTAGCCCGCCATCCGCTGCCGCCTTGGCCGGCGACGCCGCGCCGGATCAGCGCCGTCCCGCCAAATCCGCCCTCCTCCGACCACCGCCGAGCTCGCCGCGGCCTCCGGCCGCCTCCTTCGCCTCTGGTGGCCGCCGGCGTCGTCTGCTGGCCGCCGCCGCGTTCCAGATCGATCGGGAGGAGCCCGATCGCTTCTCCGTTGACCGGCCTGGGCCACGTGGGCCCCGACCCTGTACGTCGGCCCACTGCAGCCTCCCCGCCGGCCTGCCAAGCCCCTCTTCGCGACCTGGGCCAAGCCCGCTAGGTGAGCCCGGCCTATGTCCCGCTCTGTGCGTCATTTACCTATCGCGCGCCTGCTCTGTTTTTTTTCCAGAAAAACGGCTAAGTCCCCGAGATATTTAGACATTTTCATGCCATGTTCATCGCATCGTATCTCTACGTCTGTAGCTCCGTTTTGTGCGTGTAATATGTCAAATTGTTCGCCTCAACGAATACATCATTTCATTCCATTGCATCATGTTCTTTTGAGGTCATCTATATGCCCGAATCATCGTTGCAAGAGTGCTTCATGATGTTAATCTGCTGTAATTGTTATAACGAGCTCATTTGTCATTTTTGCCATGATTGATGTGTGCATCCTATGAGGTTGATGTCTACATGTGTTTTGATATATGCCATGTCTTCTTTACAGAGGTTCTTACCATGTATTTTTGTGATCAATGTGGTGACTAGCACAAGCATGCAAACTAGTCTTCGTAATGTTGCTGATTTTAGTCCCTGTTCTGCTGTTATTTTGATGCCATGTAAACTTGATGCTACAGAGAGATACATGCATATTTTGAGATACTTTAGTAATGGTGTTTTGAACATATGGTTATTGTCTATCCATTCATGCCCCTGTTTGTAATTATGGAGTAGTCTAGCATGTCATTTTTGTGCTTTACTTTTGCTTCAAAATGTTTCCTGGCAGATTGTTTACATGTTATTCAATTTTGCCATGGTTGTTGTAGTTGATCCTTGCATGCTATGAACTTGTTTTTGCCTTCGTTTGTTTCACAAACATGTCTTCTTGCTGATGCTATGCTTATCTTGTCATGCAATGCTCTGTAGTGAGTGCATCGAGCTCACGAAGATGCCTTCGTAATTCTGTCAATGCCATGCTCTGTTTGCTGAATCTGTTAACGAAACTTGCTATGTTTACATGGGTGCCATCATATCTTCTGGTCCTTTTTGGCTCATGGTCACTAAGGGACTTTTGATCTATGCTTTGAGTAGAACCATGCCATGTCTTGTTTTGCTATTATAAGTTCCTGTAACATGTTATTTGATAGCTCTAAACATTGCAACCTGATGTTATTTTCTGCAAAGTCTGAACTGTTATTATTTGTAATCTTGCCATGTGTGTTTGAGCATGTTCTAGTAGTTTCTGGAGTTAGCTCAGTGTTCATGTTTTGTTATGCTTTACCTGTATATCATGCCCATGTATTTTGTTTTAATGTTGAGATGCTGTAGCTTATTGTTTTGATGCTTGCAATATGCCTAGTTGCTGTTTTGGACAGCTTGTCTTTTAAACTTATATGGAGTGTATGTGTTGAACCGTTGCCCCGTTTTGAGTGTGCTCTATATGAAACTTGCTTAGAATTGCATGTAGTTTCATATTATCATGTTGCATCCTTGTCTTGAGGTGTTTGCTTGATGTTTGTATGCATTTTGCATCAATGCCATGTTTAACTTGTTTTGCTCATATCTTCTAGGCCGTAGCTCCGAACTAAATGAACTTTATATGTAACTTGACTAGAATTTCGTGTAGATCCTCTTTGTGCATCTTAACTTGCTGTTTAACAACTTGAACATAAGGTTTATTCAGATCTTGACCAATTTCGAAATATGCTTATGAGGACTTACCGGAATTGTTATATGTTGTTCCCGGCCTCATTTAAACTTGCCTTGATGTGTTGTTCTTGTTTGCATCATCTTTTGCCATGAGTAGCCTCATCTAGATTTGTCATGCATCATGCTTGTTGTGTATCATGCCTTGTTCATGTGTGGTGTGTTTACCATGTTGTGTGCTTCTTTTCGATAGTTCCTGTTTTGTTGCGATCGTGAGGATTCGTTCGTCTACGCTTGGTTCGGCTTCATCCGTTCGTCTTCTTCATGGACTCGTTCTTCTTCCTAGCGGGATTTCAGGCAAGATGACCGCTACCCTGGATCTCACTACTATCATTGCTATGCTAGTTGCTTCGTTCTATCGCTATGCTGCGTTACCTATCTTTTGCTCATCAAGCCTCCCATATTGCCATGAACCTCTAACCTTTGACACCTTTCCTACGCAAACCGTTGTTTGGCTATGTTACCGCTTTTGATCAGCCCCTCTTATAGCGTTGCTAGTTGCAGGTGAAGTTGAAGATTGCTCCATGGCGGACAGGATTTTGTTGGGATATCACAATATCTCTTATATTATTAATGCATCTATATACTTGGTAAAGGGTGGAATACTTGGCCTTATGCCTGGTGTTTTGTTCCACTCTTGCCGCCCTAGTTTCCGTCATACCGGTGTTATGTTCCCGGATTTTGCGTTCCTTACGTGGTCGGGTGATTTATGGGACCCCCTTGACAGTTCGCTTTGAATAAAACTCCTCCAGCAAGGCCCAACCTTGGTTTTACCATTTGCCTCACCACCACCTATACCCTTCCCTTGGGTCGGCCAACCCAAGGGTCATCTTTATTTTAGCCCCTCCGGGCCAGTGCTTGTCTAAGTGTTGGTCCGAAGCGAGTAGACTGCGGGGCCCCCTCGGGGAAACTCGAGGTCTGGTTTTACTCGTAGGATGTCTCATCCGGTGTTGCCCTGAGAACGAGATATGTGCAGCTCCTATCGGGATTTGTCGGCGCATCGGGTGGCTTTGCTGGTCTTGTTTTACCATTGTCGAAATGTCTTGTAAACCGGGATTCCGAGTCTGATCGGGTCTTCCTGGGAGAAGGTATATCCTTCGTTGATCGCGAGAGCTTATCATGGGCTAAGTTGGGACACCCCTGTAGGGTATAATCTTTCGAAAGCCGTGCCTGCGGTTATAGGCAGATGGGAATTTGTTAATGTACGGTTGTAGATAACTTGACACCAGATCCGAATTAAAATGCATCAACCGCGTGTGTAGCCGTGATGGTCTCTTCTCGGCGGAGTCTGGGAAGTGAACACGGTTTTTGGGTTATGTTTGACGTAAGTAGGAGTTCAGGATCACCTCTTGATCATTGCTAGCTTCACGACCCTTTTTGTTCTCTTCTCGCTCTTATTTTCGTATGTTAGCCACCATATATGCTTAGTCGCTGCTGCAGCCTCACCACTTTACCCCTTCCTTTCCCTTTAAGCTTTGCTAGTCATGATACCCATGGTAATGGGATTGCTGAGTCCTCGTGGCTCACAGTTTACTACAACAACAGTTGCAGGTACAGGTTTTGCGATGATCATGACGCGAGCGCGATGTTTGCTTGTTTTGGAGTTCTTCTTCTGCTTCTTCTTCAATCAGGGGATAGGTTCCAGGTCGGCAGCCTGGGCTAGCAGGGTGGATGTTGTTTGAGTTTCTGTTTGTGTCTCATCCGTAGTCGGATGGTGTTTTTATGTAAGATGATGTTGTATTCGTGTGGCATTGTATGCCTCTTGTATGTATCCCCATCTATTATGTAATGTTGATGTAATGATATCCACCTTGCAAAAGCGTTTCAATATGCGGGTCTATCCTTGGTGGGACCTTCGAGTTCCTTTTGGATAGGGTCGCATATTGGGCGTGACAAGTTGGTATCAGAGCCTCGATCGACCTTAGGAGCCCCCTTTGATTGATCGTGTAGTTTGGCCGTTGTTGATTCTAGAAGAAAAACTGTTTTCGGAGTCTAGTTATATCGGAGAGTAGGAATTCTTTTTACTCCTTAGCCCCTTCATCGCTCTGGTGAGGAAATTTGACGTAGATGTTTTGAATTACTCCTCTTCCCCTTCAAATTTTTCTTTAGGATCACGCAGTTGGTTTTTTTCGATCATTGTTTCTCAGCTCTTTTCATCCGGTGCATTTCTCGTCAAGCCGACTCGACCCTCTTCATCTTGAGTTCAATCCTCAGTTCGCTCTCAATGAAGTTGTTTCTCTGTCCTCAGTTGTTTTCTTTTCCCACCCGCCCACCCTTCTTCTTCTCGAAACCGGAGTTCGTAATCGAGTATCCATCCTACTCGTGCGAAGCCTTTGCTTTCTTTCCTCAATGATTTCAACCGATGTTCTCTATTCAAGATATTCATCGATTTCCCCTTCCAAGTTGCCTTTGTTTTCCTGCCCTCCCACCCTTTTCTTCCCAGAGTCTGACTCTCTCTCGACCATCTATTTCATTCGTGTGGAGCCTCTTCAGTCTTTCGTTAATCATTTCAACCGGTGAAATCTCGTCTCGGTGGACATTCTTCATCTCTTTTTCTTCTCCGGTGGATTCAATTCCAGTTTTCGGTAGTGATTATATTCTTCCCCTCGGCTCAAGTGTTTTCCCTGCTCGTTCGTCTCTCGCCAGTTTATCCTTCCGGAGTGCTCAAGACATCTCAGGAGATTCGTCTGTGTTTGAATTAATTCGAGGTTGTCACCTTATTCAAATATTTCAATCGTTTTGGTGCATCATTTATCTGTTCAACAATCCTTTTCAACGGTGTTTTCTCTTCAGTGGGCCCTAACCCACAGGTCTTTTCCGAGGATCTTACCTGACTCTTTTAATTTCCCCGGAGTTATTCTCAATTCTTTTCGGAGTCTGACGTAAGAATGGATTTCATCAGTCAGATGCCTTTCCAAGATTGTTTCTTAATCATTTTATTGTTGCTTCAACCCTTCCTCTTTTACATTCTTCGGAGTATCTCAGTAATTTCGGTGGTGCTTCTCGTCATCATTTGAAGACCGAAGAAGAGTTTTTCCTCTAAACCTTGTCCGTCCTCCCAAAGTTTCGTGGTTCTAGCTTCATGTTATCCTCGTGAATTACCCTGTTTGTCAGAAGTTGTTTCCAGCTTCTTTTCTTCGGAGGCCATCATTCCAGTCAGTGTTCTCTATTTATCCCGGCGCATCTGTCAAGTATTCTTTATCAGCTCGTTGTCTCTTTGTTCTTTTGCATCTAAATCCCCTCTAACATATTTGTTCCTTCTAATTCTTCCCGGCGATTCAGTCTCTTTCATCAGTCATTTTCGAATTCTTACGGTGGTTCGTTCAAGATTCTTTTCCTTGATTATCATTCAATCCATTCGTTTCTTTCCAATCCTACCGGTGGTTCATGAAGACCTTCTCAAGTTTGTGATATGTCACTTTTCAATCCTTTTCAAGAAGAATAAGTAGTATGCAAAATCCATTGCTTGTCATCAATTTAATTTGATGAAGGATAAGCATACAATAAATCTTATTCTTACTGCGTTCAAGTAAATAACCCCTTCCTCCGGAGATTGTTCATGTTGAATAATTTCTCGATTCCAAGTTGTTCACCTTTTATTTTCCATAGTTCAAATTTCCTTGACCATTTCGGCGGAACCTCCATCTAAATCATCGCAAAGCTCATCTTATTCTTTCATCCTTCATTTGATCTCATCATCCTTTTGTTACCGGAGTTCTACATGGTGGTTCTTCATGATTTAATTCATTCTTCAAGAGTTCATCAAGATTTTGTTGGAGGAGTTCAAGTATCTTTTCTTCTCGAATCTCGAAGTGCAATTAATTCTCCATATTCTTTTGAAGTGGATTTTTGCATTCCTTCGTTCTTCTCAGCTATCCAATCATTTCCGTTTGCGGTAGGTTATCACCTTATGATCTTGAGATGTTACCTATAAGACCACAACAAGCTTATTCTTTCGTTGTTGATTTTCTCAACAACTCCATTCAATCCTTTCTTCTAAGTTCTTTTCATTCAACTCTTTCAATTCTTTCCAGAGATTTTGTGTCATGTCTTCATCAAGTATCATTCCATCCCGTCTTGAGAAGTTCTTGTTCTATTCTTTCCATGTTCAGCCGGAGTGCCGTCTAAATTCTTTTGTTCATTCATTTTCTATCTCGTTCTAACCGGAGTGGTTTCATAGTCTATCTGATTCCGTGAGCTTTCGATTCTCGTCATTCTCTTCGTTCCTCTCTTCTTCTCAAGTGCTCTCGATTCTTTGCTTCTTCTTTTGAGTTCTTGTTTCACCTCATCCCTTTTCCTTCCGTCTCGGTCCTAAGATCTCGGGACGAGATCTCTTGTTAGTGGAGGAGTGTTGTAACGCCCTGGTTTCGATGCGCCAGGTGTCTGCCAGTTATTCGCCGTCGTTGCCATGTCATTTGCTTGCGTGTTGCATTTTATCATGTCATCATGTGCATTTCATTTTGCATACGTGTTTGTCTCATGCATCTGAGCATTTTCCTCGTTGTCCGTTTTGCAATCAGGCGCTCCTATGTCCTCCGTCGTTCCCCTTTTGTCTTCTGTTGTGAGTGGGTGTTAAACTTTCTCGGAATGGCCCGAGGCTTGCCAAGTGGCCTTCGTATACCATCGGTAGACCGCCTGTCAAGTTTCGTGCCATTTGGAGGTCGTTTGGTACTCCAACGGTTAACCGGGTAACCGCAAAAGCCTCTCTCTCTTCGCAGCCCAACACCCCTTCCAAAGTGGCCCAAAACCCAACAAACTCCCCTCCATAATCTCTGCCATTCGATCACGATCGCGTGGCCGAAAACCGCTCCTCATTTGGACTCTCCTAGCTCCCTATGCCTATAAAAACGTCCTCCCCGTCCATTTTCACAGACGAAACCCTAGCCCCGCTCCCCTCGCGCGCCGGACATGTCCAAGCCCGCCGGACATGTCCAGCCGGCCACGTCGCCCGACCAATGGGGGCGTGCCACGTCACCTCCGCCGCCGCCGCAGCCAATCTCCTCCTGCCACGTGTTGCCGCCGCCATCCCACCGTGCGCCGCCGCCCGGGGCCCAGATCCGGCCCGCCCCGGGT
>NC_057804.1:363443775-363485670 GCF_018294505.1 Triticum aestivum
AAGCTCGACGCCGTGCCCTCCTGCTCCGCCTGCCGCGCCGCCGGTCGCCGTCTCCCGGTAGCCCGCCATCCGCTGCCGCCTTGGCCGGCGCTGCCGCACCGGATCAGCATCGCCCCGCTAGATCCGCCCTCCTCCGACCACCGCCGAGCTCACCGCGGCCTCCGGCCGCCTCCTTCGCCTCCGGTGGCCGCCGCCGTCGTCTGCTAGCCGCCGCCGCGTTCCAGATCGATTGGGAGGAGCCCGATCGCCTCTCCATTGACCGGCCTGGGCCACGTGGGCCCCAACCCAGCACGTCGGCCCATTGCAGCCTCCCCCCCGGCCTGCCAAGCCCCTCTTCGCGACCTGGGCCAAGCCCGCTAGGTGAGCCCGGCCTATGTCCCGCTCTGTGCGTCATTTACCTATCGCGCGCCTACTCTGTTTTTTTCCAGAAAAACGGCTAAGTCCCCGAGATATTTAGACATTTTCATGTCATGTTCATCGCATCGTATCTCTACGTCTGTAGCTCCGTTTTGTGCGTGTAATATGTCAAATTGTTCGCCTCAACGAATACATCATTTCATTCCATTGCATCATGTTCTTTTGAGGTCATCTAGATGCTCGAATCATCGTTGCAAGAGTGCTTCATGATGTTAATCTGCTGTAATTGTTATAACGAGCTCATTTGTCATTTTTGCCATGATTGATGTGTGTATCCTATGAGGTTGATGTCTACATGTGTTTTGATATATGCCATGTCTTCTTTACAGAGGTTCTTACCATGTATTTTTGTGATCAATGTGGTGACTAGCATAAGCATGCAAACTAGTCTTCGTAATGTTGCTGATTTTAGTCCCTGTTCTGCTGTTATTTTGATGCCATGTAAACTTGATGCTACAGAGAGATACATGCATATTTTGAGATACTTCAGTAAGGGTGTTTTGAACATATGGTTATTGTCTATCCATTCATGCCCCTGTTTGTAATTATGGAGTAGTCTAGCATGTCATTTTCGTGCTCTACTTTTGCTTCAAAATGTTTCCTGGCAGATTGCTTACATGTTATTCAATTTTGCCAAGGTTGTTTAGTTGATCCTTGCATGCTATGAACTTGTTTTTGCCTTGGTTTGTTTCACAAACATGTCTTCTTGCTGATGCTATGCTTATCTTGTCATGCAATGCTCTGTAGTGAGTGCATCGAGCTCACGAAGATGCCTTCGTAATTCTGTCAATGCCATGCTCTGTTTGCTGAATCTGTTAACGAAACTTGCTATGTTTACATGGGTGCCATCATATCTTCTGGTCCTTTTTGGCTCATGGTCACTAAGGGACTTTTGATCTATGCTTTGAGTAGAACCATGCCATGTCTTGTTTTGCTATTATAAGTTCCTGTAACATGTTGTTTGATAGCTCTAAACATTGCAACCTGATGTTATTTTCTGCAAAGTCTGAACTGTTATTATTTGCAATCTTGCCATGTATGTTTGAGCATGTTCTAGTAGTTTCTGGAGTTAGCTCAGTGTTCATGTTTTGTTATGCTTTACCTGTACATCATGCCCATGTATTTTGTTTTCATGTTGAGATGCTGTAGCTTATTGTTTTGATGCTTGCAATATGCCTAGTTGCTGTTTTGGACAGCTTGTCTTTTAAACTTATATGGAATGTATGTGTTGAACCGTTGCCCCGTTTTGAGTGTGCTCTATATGGAACTTGCTTAGAATTGCATGTAGTTTCATATTATCATGTTGCATCCTTGTCTTGAGGTGTTTGCTTGATGTTTGTATGCATTTTGCATCAATGCCATGTTTAACTTGTTTTGCTCATATCTTCTAGGCCGTAGCTCCGAACTAAATGAACTTTATATGTAACTTGACTAGAATTTCGTGTAGATCCTCTTTGTGCATCTTAACTTGCTGTTTAACAACTTGAACATAAGGTTTATTCAGATCTTGACCAATTTCGAAATATGCTTATGAGGACTTACCGGAATTGCTATATGTTGTTCCCGGCCTCATTTAAACTTGCCTTGATGTGTTGTTCTTGTTTGCATCATCTTTTGCCATGAGTAGCCTCATCTAGAATTAGCCCCTTCATCATGCTTGTTGTGTGTCATGCCTTGTTCATGTGTGGTGTGTTTACCATGTTGTGTGCTTCTTTTCGATAGTTCCTGTTTTGTTGCGATCGTGAGGATTCGTTCGTCTACGCTTGGTTCGGCTTCATCCGTTCGTCTTCTTCATGGACTCGTTCTTCTTCCTAGCGGGATTTCAGGCAAGATGACCGCTACCCTGGATCTCACTACTATCATTGCTATGCTAGTTGCTTCGTTCTATCGCTATGCTGTGTTACCTATCTTTTGCTCATCAAGCCTCCCATATTGCCATGAACCTCTAACCTTTGACACCTTTCCTACGCAAACCGTTGTTTGGCTATGTTACCGCTTTTGCTCAGCCCCTCTTATAGCGTTGCTAGTTGCAGGTGAAGTTGAAGATTGCTCCATGGCGGACAAGATTTTGTTGGGATATCACAATATCTCTTATATTATTAATGCATCTATATACTTGGTAAAGGGTGGAAGACTCGGCCTTATGCCTGGTGTTTTGTTCCACTCTTGCCGCCCTAGTTTCCGTCATACCGGTGTTATGTTCCCGAATTTTGCGTTCCTTACGTGGTCGGGTGATTTATGGGACCCCCTTGACAGTTCGCTTTGAATAAAACTCCTCTAGCAAGGCCCAACCTTGGTTTTACCATTTGCCTCACCACCACCTATACCCTTCCCATGGGTCGGCCAACCCAAGGGTCATCTTTATTTTAGCCCCCCTGGGCCAGTGCTTGTCTAAGTGTTGGTCCGAACCGAGTAGACTGCGGGGCCCCCTCGGGGAAACTCGAGGTCTGGTTTTACTCGTAGGATGTCTCATCCGGTGTTGCCCTGAGAACGAGATATGTGCAGCTCCTATCGGGATTTGTCGGTGCATCGGGCGGCTTTGCTGGTCTTGTTTTACCATTGTCGAAATGTCTTGTAAACCGGGATTCTGAGTCTGATTGGGTCTTCCTGGGAGAAGGTATATCCTTCATTGATCGCGAGAGCTTATCATGGGGTAAGTTGGGACACCCCTGCAGGGTATAATCTTTCGAAAGCCGTGCCTGTGGTTATAGGCAGATGGGAATTTGTTAATGTCCGGTTGTAGATAACTTGACACCAAATCTGAATTAAAACGCATCAACCGCGTGTGTAGCCGTGATGGTCTCTTCTCGGCGGAGTCCAGGAAGTGAACACGGTTTTTGGGTTATGTTTGACGTAAGTAGGAGTTCAGGATCACCTCTTGATCATTGCTAGCTTCACGACCGTTCCTTTTTGCTCTCTTCTCGCTCTTATTTGCGTATGTTAGCCACCATATATGCTTAGTCGCTGCTGCAGCCTCACCACTTTACCCCTTCTTTTCCCTTTAAGCTTTGCTAGTCTTGATACCCATGGTAATGGGATTGCTGAGTCCTCGTGGCTCACAGTTTACTACAACAACAGTTGCAGGTACAGGTTTTGCGATGATCATGACGCGAGCGTGATGTTTGCTTGTTTTGGAGTTCTTCTTCTGCTTCTTCTTTGATCAGGGGATAGGTTCCAGGTCGGCAGCCTGGGCTAGCAGGGTGGATGTTGTTTGAGTTTCTGTTTGTGTCTCATCCGTAGTCGGATGGTGTTTTTATGTAAGATGATTTTGTATTCGTGTGGCATTGTATGCCTCTTGTATGTATCCCCATCTATTATGTAATGTTGATGTAATGATATCCACCTTGAAAAAGCGTTTCAATATGCGGGTCTATCCTTGGTGGGACCTTCGAGTTCCTTTTGGATAGGGTCGCATATTGGGCGTGACAAAAACCTCTTGATTCGGATGCTGGACTTCCGACGTGAAGAGTTTTGAAAAATAATCAGTAATGCGATTCTTCAGCTCCTTACCTTCTCTCCAAATCCCAGAATCATCTAAAAGTTTCTTTATATTATTTCTCTTTTTCCTAGCCGTGGCTGCGTTGTGGAAGAATGATGTATTACGATCCCCGTGCATCAACAAGTTTGCACGACCCCTTTGTAGCCAGAAAATTTCCTCTTGGTCCAATAGGTTCTCAATCACCACAATAATCTCCTTCTGTTGGCACCGTGATTCTGTGTTCAAGGGACCACACCCCAGTCTCTCTAACTCTTTTTTTAATTTATTAAATCTTCGCTTTGGACCCTTGAGAGTTACACGATCCCAAGTGTGCAAATCGGCATGCACGGCTCTCGTTCGATCAGCTAGTGAAGGGCCAATACCTGCTAGCTTTGCTCTTTCCCAAGAAGCCTTAACAGTTTCAGTAACAGTCTCTTCCTTTAACCACCTAGCTTCAAATTGCTTCACGCACCTCTTTGGTCGTCTGAAAATATTGTCATCCAAATAATTCGTGTCCAAGACCAATGGCCGATGATTAGAATGGACATGTTCTTCATTAATCACCGCTGCACGAGGAAATTTATGTGCCCACTCTACATTGCAAACTGCCCGATCGAGACACTCTCGGATTTCACCTCTACTCCAAGTAAAAGGATCGCCCATGTAACCTAAGTCTTCCAGCCCACAGTCCATAAGGCATTCACGGAAGTCCCTCATCATTCCATTTGGTCTCGCATTATCGCCCTCCTTTTCCGAGGAATATAAAATTTCATTAAAATCCCCCAAAACCACCCAAGGGTGGTCGCCCTTACTATGTAAATTACGAATATCATCCCAAGATAAATGACGTTTGTTCCAGTTCGGATGACCATAAAAGCCCGTGAATCGCCAGTTTACAACATCCTCATACATAAACAGAACATCAATAAAATAAGACGATACATAGTTCAACTCGATTTTATTCGACTTATGATAAAACATAATAAGGCCACCGGCCCGACCATCACTTTCCATTACAAACATAGAATCAAAACCTAGGACACGTCGAAGCTCCTCGGCTTTACATTTATTCAAATGGGATTCGGAAAGGAAAATTAGCTCTGCCCTTGTACACTCCTGTAGTTCCAGAAGCTCACGAATTGCCGTGTTAGAGAGCATACCACGGCAGTTCCATCCTAGGATTTTCATTTGGCCCGGCGGTCCTCCTCCTCAGAGGCCACCGATGCGCCATTCTCATCTTTTTCTTCACCCACCGACTCCACTCCTTGCGGAGTATATTCTTCCTCCTTCTCGTCTATCTCCTTTGTAACGTGCATAACACCCCCCTCCTTGTCCTAGACTACCTCAACTCTACCAGTACACACCGGTTTGGATGAGGCAGTTACATCGCCATATAACATGTGCTCATAGCTGTCCATCTCTTTCTCAGAAGAGAAATCTAAGTCACTACCCGTCGGTTGGACCCCAAAAGAATGTCCCCTTTTTTCCCCAAAACTTTGTTATGAGCATCCTCAGCTCTGTTTGCTCCCCCTTTCTTTTTCTCTCTCTTTTTTGAGCTTCCCTTCGTATGGTTTTTCCCTGCACTAAACTTAAAACATAGGGCATTATTTTCTGGGTCGCCACCTGCCGTATCATTCTTGCAGCAACAGTGTTTGCTAATGCCTCCAGCACACCCGGCTGGAAAAGAAATCCGTTAGCATCAGCCCCATGATTTGGGACTAGGCTGGGCATGCCCAGTGCTTGAGAGGATTTGGGCTTTAGACCAAATCCATCAGCATCAGCCCCATGATTTGGGACTAGGCTGGGCATGCCCAGCGCTTGAGAGAATTTGGGCTTCAGACCCCCCAGGAGAGACTGGTCCAGAACAGTAGTGTGGCGCACCTGACCCTCCTGGTCGTGCGGTCCTCCATGGTGCGGGTCCACCAGAGGCACTTTGCCCCGCCCGTCTCGCTCGCCAGAAACAGCCGGCGCGCCTGCCTGGTCCTCCCGACCAAGTGCTGCGTCAGCCGGAACAGGCGCCATGAGCCCCCGATCCCGGCCCTCCTGGCCGAGTGTCAACTTGACGGATGAGGATGCCCCTTTGTTCGAGACCGCGAGTCCTCTCACGGCAGTGGCCACCTTGACGACGTCCATGGGCTTGGCGGTGTTGTTGACGGTGCCTGAAGAAGAATTCTTGCCATCGCGAAGATAGTTCCCGAAGAGGAGACCCCTCTTACTAGCGCCTTGGCTCTTCCAATAGGGTTCTACACTCAGATTCTAGGATAACAAACAACCCTCTTATCACGAGGGATTTTAAAAAACCTCTCAGAAGTGTGGCCAACAATGCCACAACACTCACAGTACATGGGAAGCTTTTCATACTTTACATCATACTTAAAAACCTTAGAACTACCTAGAGGTGTAAACTCTACAGAACACTTTAGAGGTTCATGCAGTAATATCTTGACACGCACCCACAGGTATTTATCAACAATGACATGGTTTTGGTGAGAAACCTCCAACACCTCAAGCAAGCAAGGGAGAGAATACAATATATCTTGCACAAGTAAAGGTAAGAGATAACCAAGAGTGGAACCGATGGAGAGAGGATGTGTTACCGAAGTTCCTTCCCTTTGAGGGGAAGTACGTCTCCGTTGGAGCGGTGTGGAGGCACAATGCTCCCCAAGAAGCCACTAGGGCCACCGTATTCTCCTCACGCCCTCACACAATGCGAGATGCCGTGATTCCACTATTGGTGCCCTTGGAGGCGGCGACCTAACCTTTACAAACAAGGTTGGGGCAATCTCCACAACTTAATTGGAGGCTCCCAATGACACCATGAAGCTTCACCACAATGGACTATGGCTCCGCGATGACCTCAACCGTCTAGGGTGCTCAAACACCCAAGAGTAACAAGATCCGCAAGGGATTAGTGGGGGGAATCAAATTTCTCTTGGTGGAAATGTAGATCGAGGCCTTCTCAAGCAATCCCTAAAGAATCAACAAGTTTGATTGGCTAGGGAGAGAGATTAGGCGAAAATGGAGCTTAGAGCATCAATGGAGCTTGGGGATGGAAGAGGTGGTCAACTAGAGGAAGAAGACACCCCTTTTATAGCCACAGGACAATTCCAACCGTTACCCACCAACTCAGCCCGCGACCCGCGGTACTACCGCATGGACCTGCGGTACTACCGTGGAGGCCCGCGGTACTACCATGGGCGCGGCACGGCCTGGACTCGTCTTGATGAGCACGGACAGGGGCGGTAGAACCACTAACGCGGTACTACCGCGACCCCATGCGGTACTACCGCAAGGCAGGCACCGTCCAGGCACGGTAGGCACGGATATAAAAAATTACACCCGTGACTACATCCGCTGAGTTTTTATCTATGCAAAAGTCCGACACGGTACTACCGCAAACCAGGTGCGGTACTACCGTGTACGACGTGGATGTAAAAAATTACATCCGCCCCTACTTCCACTCATGCCGCTGTGCCTGGCCAGGCTTCACGGTACTACCACGCCGAAGCATGGTAGTACCACGTAGGGCGCGGATGTAAAGAATTACATCCGCCCCTACTACCGCTCGCGCAGCAGCGCCTAGCCAGAGTTCACGGTACTACCTCTCAGGAGGAGCAGTACTACCGTGGGCGCCTATGGTACTACCGTGCCGGGGCCCGGGACTACCGCTAGGGCCTGCAGTAGTACCGCTCAGGGGAGCAATACTACCGCCAGCCTTTGAACAACAACACTAGGAGTCCTTCATTCTGCAGAGACACGGTGAGACGGAGGAAGCTCCAAAGAGCCAAAGGAAAGGAGGTGCAAAGGAACACGTATGTACGTGATATTCCACCCAAACCTTTCCAACGCGGACCCCCTCTTAATAGTACGGCTTTCCTGCGACTCAAATCCACCAAAAAAGAAACATAGAGAAACGTCGTCTTCAATAGTCTTCGAGGGGCACCGAATCGTCTTGTGCTTAGACATGATATATCTGAAATGCTCAAAGCACACTATTAGTCCGCAAAAGCATTGTCATCAATCACCAAAACAACTAAGGGATAAATATGCCCTTACAATCTCCCCCTTTTTGGTGGATTGATGACAACACGAGATTTGCACATAGGGGTAAAAATATGAGGCGACGGCAAACCCACAATCCATAAAATATAGACGCCCCCTAGATGTGTTCCCTCTAGAGATGTGCTTTGGACTGCACGACACACATACTAGGATCAACACTCCCCCTATATTTTATGGACAAGGCATCTCTTGCAACAATATAACTAACACTAAGCAAGTAGGCAAGATGATGGATATGACTAAGTAACAATGACAAAAGATATGATAGAGTGCATATGTCTTACACCATATGATAGATAACTTAGTCTCACCAGCACAAACCAAACCAAAGCAAATGAAGTTCAACAGACCGAAAGCAAAGCGACAAGGCGAAACACATGACACACGACACGCAAATCCTACACTCCCCCCCTTGGCATCGAGACACCAAAAAGGCAGAGAGGACACCTACGACATAGGTGGTAGCTCAGGCGAAAACCGACTCCTCGTCGGACTCGGCAACGGGAATGGTCTCCTCCTCAGAATCAGTCCACTTGTAGCCCTGCTTAGCCATCCAGGCAGCCTCGGGGGTGATGTGCTTCCCGGATCCGCTAGACACCTCCTCGCCACACGTCCTCAAGATCCTCTTGTCGCGAAGGAGACTCTCCTTCTAAGCAACATGGGCCCTATACTGACCCTGGGTCTGCATGCAGAACAACTTCTTCATCTTCGTCTTCAGCTTCTTCGCCCAAGAGGGCTCAGTAGAGGGAGGAGTGTAACTAGCAGAATGGTCCTCAGCAGCTTCCTCCTCCTCGATCTCCTCCTCATTCACAGCCATCTTGGCAACCTCAGCCTCAGTGGTGGCGTTAGCCCATTGGCTCTTGATGCGGAGCTTGATGGGCTCATGACGAATCCAGCCGGGAGCAACGAACTCATCATTGGGATAGATCTTCTCCCAAGTCTTGGAGATCAATTGAAATAGGTAAGGCCCATAGATGGGGACCTTACGGTTGAACACCGCAAACTGAAGCTCGCACCACATGATATGTGAGACATAAAGTGGTTGAGCCTGAGCCTGACATGCATCCTCACAAATGAGCATCATATCCACAAGGTAGGCATGCACCTGGCCCATGTCACCGATGCACGAGAAGAGGGTGCTGCGGAAGATCCGATGCATGATGTCAAGGAAGGAGTTCAGCACCCACACCTTCTTCTTACTAGCAAGTGTCTTCTCAACAAGGAAGGGCTGGAGCTTGTTCTTGTTGGCGGACTCAGAGTTGGCATGAGGGCGAACTCCAACGGGCGTGTTGAGCCCCGCATCAGGAACATGAAGCAAATCCATGAAATCCATCCACTGAGCAGTCATCCATTGACCATTGGTCATCCATGTCATGGTCCTTGCTTCATCAAAGTGGAAGTGGACTGAAGCAAAGAACTGAGCCACAATGTTTGGGTCAAAGTCCAGGTGAAAGGTGAGCATGTGCTCAATGCCAAACTGCTCCACCAGATCCAAGGCCTCTCCAAAATAGCCACGGTGCTTGTCCTGCCTCATGTGATTCATGTCAATCCAGTGTACTTCCACGTAGACGTTTTGCTTGGCCTTGATCACATCCAGATAGATAAGGTTCTGCTGCTTGGTCCAGAACAGATCATTCCCTCTGAAGTTGGCACGGGGATTCACATAGGGGTTGATCTTCCTTCAAACAATGAACTCGGCCAGAGGTATCTCATCCATGCCCATGGTGGTCTCTCTCTGCTTGGTGGCGGTGTGCTTGGTTCTGCGTTGGGAGGCATTGGAGCCCTCTGGAGCTTCATCTTGGTTGCGCAGCTGCTTTGACCCTGTGTCACGGCTTGGATTCGAGCGACGAACATGGGAACCGGAGCCACCACCTAGACACAAAGCACAATAACACGCACGAAAAACAAGAAGGATCAATGCAAATGCCAAGGCCAAAGCCAAAAGAAACAAGTAAGCAAGAGATTTGGAAAGAAAAAAGAGCAAAATTTGCCTCTACGGTAGTACCAGGCCGGCGTACGGATGTAAAAAATTACATCCGCGCCAGCCGCGGTAGTACCGTGCCGGGGTGGCACGGTAGTACCGCGCCTGGAGCGGTAGTACCGCACCAGGGAGTGGTAGTACCGCGCGGAGCAGGCTACGAGCGAGGATGCGGTAGTACCACTCCAGGAGGAGCGGTAGTACCGCACTAGGGAGTGGTAGTACCGCGCGGAGCAGGCTACGAGCGAGGATGCGGTCGTACCGCTCCAGGAGGAGCGGTAGTACTGCACGGATCAAAGATGCCACAGTAACCGTGGATCTGGATCTAGAACATCCGCAAAACTGGATTGGTACTAGTGTTGATCAAACTGAACTATTGTGTCAATCCAAAAAGCATGCTTACTGCACTACCACTCTCCTACAAATCCCTCTTGCACAGATTTAGCCAAAAATCTCATGAACAACACATGCATCTACCCAAGACCTAGAAGCACAAGAACGGAAGAAAAAAAGAGGAACTTGGGGAAAAACATTGGTCCATGGCAAGGGGGCGAGGTGGGGAACGATCCCACCGGACAGAATCCGAGGAGAGCGGCCGGAGACGGAGATCCGGCGAGAACCTCCGGCGCCGTTCTTGGGCAGGAGAGAGAGATGGGGTGGGGAAAAGAGATGAATGGGTATGGGGGAGTTAGAACTCCCCCTACCCTGCTCTTAACCCCCACCCGCTCGCGTGGGCATGGTAGTACCGTGGGTCATCGTGGTAGTACCACCAGGACGGAAGTACCGCTTGCTGGGCGGTAGTACCGCTCTTCCAGCGGCAGTAGAAAATTACTGCCGGGATGGAAGCGGTAGTACCGTGCCCCTGGGATGCAACTATGCATGCAAAAGCAAACAACCCCTGCAGTAGTACCGCGGCTTGCCACGGTAGTACTGTATCCCCAAGAAAATGCAAGTTTCGCACGAGAGAGGGAAATGGCATTTGCAAAACAACCTTCAAGACACCGAACAACCAAGAGGCAAGCCCCAACGACGACACAAGGACGACACAAAGAGAAGGCAAAAGACAACAAAGACCAAAACACGAACCACAACTCTCAGGAAGAGAGGGCGGTGGCCGGAGCTACCTATGTATGAGTCACTTGGTATGGCACCGCGAAGAATTATCCTTGGGCCCATGACCAAGACTTGTCTTTGAAGCACAAGTACCATAAAAATGGCTAATGTGAAAGAGTTGATCAATTTATGCATAATGGGGGAGGGAAAGTTCATTGAGAGAACAACACTCCCCCTATGTCCATGCCTACACCTAAACAAGATAGCATGATGAGTATGGTGTGGTGTGCAAGGGTTCAAACCACATTGCTCGAATCAATGATATTTAGCTCATGCCTTAACTGACGAAATCTTGCTTCATCCAAGGGCTTCGTGAAAATATCTGCAAGGTTATCATAAGTGTTGACATACTTGATCTTGATCTCCCCTCGCCTAATGTGATCCCGGATGAAGTGATACCGAATCTCAATATGCTTCGTCTTGAAGTGTTGCACCGGGTTGAGAGAGATCTGATGGCACTTTCATTGTCACACAAAAGAGGCACTTCGTCACAAGTGACACCGTAATCCTTCAAATTTTGCCTCATCCATAGAAGTTGAGCACAACAACTACGGGCAGCCACATACTCCGCTTTGGTGGACGAGAGAGATACACAACTTTGCTTCTTAGAAGACCAACTCACTAAAGAGTAACCAAGCAATTGGCACCCTTCGGAGGTGGACTTCCTATCCACTTTGTCTCCCACCCAATCTGAGTCTGTATAGCACAAAAGATCAAATTTGGCTCCTCTTGGGTACCATAAGCCAAAGTTTGGGGTACGAGCCAAATATCGAAAGATTCGCTTGACCGCCACAAAGTGGCTTTCCTTAGGTGCAGCTTGAAACCATGCACAAATTCCCACACTCAACATGATGTCCGGTCTAGATGCACAAAGGTAAAGCAAGGATCCAATCATGGAGCAATATACCTTTTGATCCACCGCTTTACCATTGGGATCAATGTCAAGTTGGCATTTGACGGCCATTGGGGTGGAGGCCGGCTTGACATCACTTAGCTTGAATCTCTTGAGCACGTCTTGAGTGAATTTGGCTTGGTTGATGAAGGTTCCTTCTCTTCTTTGCTTGATTTAGAACCCGAGAAAGAACTTCAACTCTCCCATCATAGACATCTTGAACTTCGAGGCATGAGAGCGACAAATTCTTCATTGAAAGCTTTGTTAGGGGAGCCAAAGATAATATCATCAACATATAGTTGGCACACAAACAACTCCCCTTTGACCTTCTTAGTAAAATAGTGGGGTCAATTTTCCCAATTTCGAACCCACGATCTTATAACAACTCAGTAAGATGCTCATACCACGCACGTGGGGCTTGTTTAAGGCCATAGAGCACCTTGTTGAGTTGGTACACATGATCGGGGAAATAGGGATCCTCGAACCCCGGGGGTTGTTTGACATACACCAACTCATTAATGGGACCATTAAGAAAAGCACTCTTCACATCCATTTGTTGCAACTTGAAATTATGATGAGAAGCATAAGCAATCAAAAAACGAAAAGATTCAAGGCGATCAACGGGAGCAAAGGTTTCACCATAGTCGATACCCTCGACTTGGGAGTAGCCTTGTGCCACCAAACAAGCCTTGTTGTGAACAATGATTCCATGAGCATCTTGCTTGTTCTTGAATATCCACTTGGTTCCAATGACATTATGATTCCCGGTTGGCCTTGGCACTAATTTCCACACTTGGTTGTGCTCGAAGTTGTTGAGTTCTTCATGCATGGCATTGAGCCAATCCGGATCCTCGAGCGCCTCATAGACCTTTTGGGGTTCGACACAAGAGACAAACGCGTTATGTTCACAATAGTTTGCTAATTGTCTACGAGTGCTTACCCCCTTTCTTAGGCTTCCAACCACATTCTCCATGAGATGACCTTTGGTAGTGAGCTTGGAAGCGATCTTCACGGCACGACGCTCTAATTCCTCGTCGGATGTGAAAAGAGGAGGGGTAACTTGATCATCTTGAGCGCCATCTTGAGCTTGTTCTTGATCGTGAGCTTGGTCTTGATCTTGAACTTGCTTGAAAGGGAGAACTTGACCTTGGGCATCACTTGGTGGTTCACCACCATCTTGAGGTTGATCTTGCCCTTGATCTTGTTCACGAGGTTGAGGGCCTTCACTTTGTTCTTCGGAAGCGTGTGGGTCTTGGGTTGGTGATTGCTCCACTTGAGTGGAGCATTGTCCTTCTCTTTCGCCCACAAGGGGTTCCTCAATGGGTAGGATATGACCAACACCCATTCTTCTTATGGATTGGGGAGGAATTTCATCACCTACATCACAAGTACCACTTTGCTCCACTTGGGAGCCATTATTCTCGTCAAACTCCACGTTACACGCTCCTCAATGAGTCCGGTGGACTTGTTGAGGACACGGTAAGCATGGGAGTTTGTAGCATAACCAACAAATATGCCCTCATGAGCTCTAGCCTCAAATTTAGACAAACGAACACCTTTCTTGAGAATGAAACACTTACACCCGAACACCCGGAAGTACTTGAGGTTGGGCTTGTTATCGGTGAGTATTTCATAGGGAGTCTTGTTCAAGCCTTTGCGGAGATAGAGCCGATTGGATGCATGACATGCTGTGTTGATGGCTTCGGCCCAAAAGTTGTAAGGAGACTTGAACTCCGCCATCATAGTCCTTGCCGCATCCATCAATGTCCGATTCTTCCTCTCCGCGACACCATTTTGTTGAGGGGTGTATGGTGCAGAATATTGATGCTTGATCCCCTCATCACTAAGAAACTCATCCAAGGTGTAGTTCTTGAACTCGGTGCCGTTGTCACTCCTTATTGTCAAGATATTTGCATCATGTTGACGTTGAGCTTCATTTGCAAAGTCGATGGTGGTTTGTTGAGTCTCACTCTTCCTCTTGAAGAATATACCCAAGTATATATTGAATAACCATCCACAATCACCAAGCAATACTTTCTACCCCCAAGACTATCAAAGGATGGAGGCCCAAAGAGATCCATGTGAAGGAGCTCCAAGGGTCTCTTCGAGTAGATGATAGTCGTGGGAGGGTGAGCCTTCTCATGTAGCTTTCCTTCGATACAAGCACTACAAGCATGACCTTTGGCAAAACTAACATTTGTTAGTCCACAGACATGGTACCCCTTGAGAAGACTTTGCAAAGATCTCATATTGACGTGGGCTAAACGATGATGCCAAAGCTATCCCACATCAACTTTAGCCATTAGGCATGTCGTGGTCTTAGAGGGTCGCTCCAAAAAGTTAATCACATAAAGACCGTTCTCGACATGCCCAACAAAGGCTACTTTAAGATTCTTGCTCCACAAGAGGGCCACAGTATCAATATCAAAGAATGTGGCAAAGCCCATGAGTGCAAGTTGACGAATGGAAAGTAGATTGTAAGCAAGGGACTCAACAAGCATGACTTTCTCGACCGTGAGATCATGAGAAATGACAACCTTGCCAAGACCCAATACCTTAGAAGACGAGGCATCACCCCACTCGACGTTGGTGGGAATAGAAGGGATCTTGTGCACGTCCACCACCAAGTCCTTGCTTCTGGTCATATGATTTGTGGCTCCACTATCGAGCAACCATGATCCCCCACCGGAAGCAAACACCTACAAGAGATTAATGCTTGGTTTTAGGTACCCATTTTGTAATGGGTCCTTTGATGTTAGTAACAAGGGCCTTAGGAACCCAAATAGACCATTCAATGTACTCATAAGGAGAACCAACAAATTTAGCATAAACATGCCCATCACTAGCACGCCACAACACATAAGAAGGGTTAAAGTCGCCGGCTTTATTGGAAGGGGTGGCATTGCCCTTTTTGACATCACCACCCTTCACATTGTTATTCTTCTCCTTAGGAGCACCCTCTCCCTCCTTCACAAAAGTTTGCTTGAGAGGGGGAGGTTGTTTGGTCTTGTCGTTCTTCTTCTTGTTCTTGGACTTGGGTGCGAACCCAACTCCCTCCTTGGCCATAACTTCCTTTTGATTGCTCAAAAGGTCATTGAGGTTATTCTCACCTTGTATGCATGTCACAAGGCCTTTTTCAAGTTGCTCCTTCAACTTGGCATTCTCCTCCAAAAGATGCACATGCTCACAACACGGGTTAGTAGCATTTGCATTATCAATTAATACCATATGAGGAAAAGTGACTTTCTCCTTGGTTAGCTTCACTTGGAGTTGATCATGAGACTCCTTGAGGCTAGCATGAGCACCCTTAAAGACCATGTGGGCCTTGTCGAGTATATCAAACTCCTCCTTGAGTCTAGCATGGCCAGCCCCAAGTTTAGCCTTCTCAGAATTTAGCACACGAGATACAACAAGAGCATGATCAAGATCTTTCTTTAATTCAGCATGGTCATTGTTATGTGACTCCTCAAGAGCCAAACGATGCCCCCGCTCTTCCTCAAGAGCATTAGAGAGATCCTATATCTCATCGGCATAGTCACGACTATGACCTTCCATCTTAGAGACGGTTTCTTCATGAGCCTCGATCATGTCATTGGCTTCACCAAGTTGTTCCTAGAGAGCAACGAAGTGCTTCTTGGATTTGCCCTTGAGCTTACTCATAAAAGACTCAAATTCATTTACTTCCTCATTAGACCCCTCACTTTCATCAATGCACTCCGTCAAAGAGGGATTAGTAATGATGGTGGTTTTGATGTTGGGGGTTACCTCGTTGGTGGCTTTAGCCATGAGGCACTTGGCGGTGATGTTCTCATTGGGTGAGTCAAAGAGGGACACCCATGGAGTTGTGGCAATGGCAACAGAGGCCATGGCCATGGCTTCACTATCTTCATCATCATCATCATCCTCATGGTATTCTTCTTGAACCACCAACCCTCTAGTTGGAGTCTTCTTGGTGAAGTTGTTCTTGTTGGGGAAGGACTTGGCTTTGTCTTTTCGGATGAGCTTGCCACCATTGTCTTCCCTCTTCTCGTAAGGGCACTCCACAACAAAATGGCTCACATTGCCACAATTGTAACATGTTCTCACACGTTGCTTGCCTTTGAAGCTAATTGAGTTATTCTTGTTGAAGTTTGGCCTTGTGTTCTTCTTGCTCCAAAATTGCCTGGAAGCAAGAGCCATGTGCTCATGATAATCATACTTAGTATCTTCGGGGTTGCTCTCCTCTTCTTCCTCATCATCCTCTTCTTCCACACAAACCTTGGCCTTCAAGGCAAGGTTGGGCTTATTTGCTCTTTGAGAATGCAACACCGCATTGTCAGCTGTCTTGTCCAAGATCCTCATTGCCACAAACTCATCCAACACTTCACTTGAGGACAAAGTGTGGAAGTCCGACCTTTGACGGATGACGGAGGACATGGCTTTGTGGTAGGGCATCATGGCCTTGAGGAACTCGCGCTTGATCCAATTGTCATCCGTATCCTTGCTCACATGATCTCGGAGTGAGACCACGAGAGTGGTTAGTCTCTGGTAAAGCTCTCGAGGTTCTTCATCTTCATTCATTGCAAACTCATCGGCTTCATCTTGCACCACTTCATAGTTTGAGCATTGAATGCTTGTGCTTCCCTTGTATAGGGAGACAACATGATGCCATGCTTCCTTGGCCACGGTGAAGGGTCGGAGATGAGAAATATCTTCGGGTGGAATAACATCTTGGAGGATGAAGAGAGCATTCTCATTGAATTGATTATCCGCGGCTTCTCTTGGGGTGAAGTTGCTTCGGCCGTGCGGATAGAAACCTTCTTCAATGATTCCCCAAAGATTAGTGTTAACATGATTTAAATGATGCTTAAAGCAATAGACCCAAGCATCAAAGTCCTCATTCTTCACAATCTTGGGAGGAGACCCCGCATGATTTAGATGCGTGGAGGGAACCGGTCCTCCATAAGTGAGAGGTGGTTCAACATGAGAATAGATGCCATTACCACTTTTACCACTAGGGAAAGGAACCTTTTCACTAGAAGCTTCCCCCTTATCGGAGTTGGCATCCACCACCTTGTAGTGGGAGCATCCACTTCCAAAGGTGCGGTGGATAATTTAAGACCATCAAGGAACTCTTTGTACATGCCTTTGACCTCGGTCGTCATGGAGGTTTTTAATGGTCCAATGCCACATTGAATTCCTCACGTGAGACCGGGGATGCCTCATCTGCCGTAGACGAGGACGGAATCACACTGGGGTGCTCCTCCTCACCGTCTACGGTGTCAAACATACTCTTCGGACGGCAAAGTCCTTAATAAAGAGAAGAGGCTCTGATACCAATTGAAAGGATCGATATAGTTGACTAGAGGGGGGGGGGGGTAAATAGGCAACTAACAATTTTTAGCTTTTCTTTACCAAATTAAACTTTGTATCAAAGTAGGTTGTCTAGATATGCAACTAGGTGAGCAACCTATATGATGCAACAACACTAAGCACACAAGCAAGCAAGGGATAGAACACAATATATCTTGCACAAGTAAAGGTAAGAGATAACCAAGAATGGAACCGACGGAGACGAGGATGTGTTACCGAAGTTCCTCCCCTTTGAGGGGAAGTACGTCTCCGTTGGAGCGGTGTGGAGGCACAATGCTCCCCAAGAAGCCACTGGGGCCACCGTATTCTCCTCACGCCCTCACACAATGCGAGATGCCGTGATTCCACTATTGGTGCCCTTGCAGGCGGTGACCGAATCTTTACAAACAAGGTTGGGGCAATCTCCACAACTTAATTGGAGGCTCCCAATGACACCACGAAGATTCACCACAATGGACTATGGCTCCGCAGTGACCTCAACCGTCTAGGGTGCTCAAACACCCAAGAGTAATAAGATCCGCAAGGGATTAGTGGGGGGAATCAAATTTCTCTTGGTGGAAGTGTAGATCAAAGCCTTCTCAAGAAATCCCTAAAGAATTAACAAGTTTGATTGGCTAGGGAGAGAGATCGGGCAAAAATGGAGCTTAGAGCATCAATGAAGCTTGGGGATGGAAGAGGTGGTCAACTAGAGGAAGAAGACACCCCTTTTATTGTCACGGGACAATTCCAACTGTTACCCACCAACTCAGCCCGCGACCCGCAGTACTACCGCACAACAGGAGCGGTACTACCACGGAGGCCCATGGTACTACCGTGGGAGCGGTAGGGCCTGGACTCGTCCTGATGAGCACCGACAGGGGGCGGTAGAACCGCTGACGCGGTACTACCGCGACCCCATGACGTACTACCACAAGGCAGGCACCGTCCAGGAATGGTAGGCACGGATATAAAAAATTACATCCGTGACTACATCCGCTGAGTTTTTATCTATGCAAAAGTCCGACACGGTTGTCAGTGTCAAAACTGGCGGATCTCGGGTAGGGGGTCCCGAACTGTGCGTCTAGGCGGATGGTAACAGGAGACAAGGGACACGATGTTTTACCCAGGTTCGGGCCCTCTTGATGGAGGTAAAACCCTATGTCCTGCTTGATTAATATTGATGATGTGTGTTACAAGAGTAGATCTACCACGAGATCAAGGAGGCTAAACCCTAGAAGCTAGCCTGTGGTATGATTGTTGTTTTTCCTACAGACTAAAGCCATCCGGTTTATATAGACACCGGAGAGGGCTAGGGTTACACAGAGTCGGTTATAATGGTAGGAGATCTACATATCCGTATCGCCAAGCTTGCCTTCCACGCCAAGGAAAGTCCCATCCGGACACGGGACAAAGTCTTCAATCTTGTATCTTCATAGTCTTGGAGTCCGGCTGATGATGATAGTTCGGCTATCCGGACACCCCCTAGTCCAGGACTCCCTCAGTAGCCCCTGAACCAGGCTTCAATGACGATGAGTCCGGCGCGCATATTGTCTTCGGCATTGCAAGGCGGGTTCTTCCTCCGAATAATTTGTAGAAGATTGTGAACACCAGGATAGTGTCCGGCTCTGCAAAATAAATTCCACGTACCACCATAGAGAGAATAATATTACACAAGTTCAATCTGCTGACGTATTTGGTGGCGTGACGTCACACCACTACCAAGCCTTTACTCGAATTGTTTTTATTGTACCACCTCAGCGCGTTTAGCGAAGCGGTTTCCTTGGCACGTCTTGTCGAAGCAGAGATCGTGTTCCCCTTATTCCGGGATTCCCATCAATACGGACGTGGGTAACCCAACCGCGCCATTGATTGCGGCGCTTGGGAGATAAGCGAGTTTTATCAGGCCGGTGGGGACACATGTTTTGTCCGCCCATATAAGGGGGTAAAGATCCAACCCTTTTACCTGCGCCTTCTTCCTCCTTGGCTTATCCATCTCTGCGAACTCAAGCTCCAGTGCCCAAGTCCGCACATCTCACCTCAACCTTCTCCAATTATGTCCGGAGCGGGAGGCAAGTGGATGGCCTCCTCCGTCACGGAGGGGCACATCCAGAAGCTGCGCAACGCCGGATATTTATCGAGCAACATCGCGCATCGGCTCCCCGACGAGGGAGAGCTCATCCCCACCCCCAGGCCCCATGAGAGGGTAGTATTTCTTACCCATTTCCTCCGCAGACTGGGCTTCCCACTCCATCCCTTTGTCCAGGGGATCATGTTCTACTACAGCCTGGATTTCCATGATCTGGCCCCGAATTTCATCCTCAACATCTCGGCCGTGTGTGAGGCCTTCCTCTGCATCCAGCCCCACTTCGGCTTGTGGCTCAAGACCTTCAGTGTCAAGCCGAAGGTTGTGAAGGGCAGCCAAGCGGAGTGCGGAGGCGCCATGGTGGGCAGGATGTCCAACGTTACTTGGCTTGAGGGCACTTTCATGGAAACCATTAAGGGGTGGCAATCGGGGTGGTTCTACATCACCGAGCCGCGTGACCCCGAATAGGCAGCGGCCCCCGAATTCAGATCTGGCATCCCCACACAGCTCACCTCCTGGAAAGAGAGCGGCCGGACATGGGGTGATTCGGAGGAGCTGACCGGACTCCAAGCCTGCGTCCAAAAGCTAGTGGACAAGAAGCTCAAGCTTGTCAACGTAGTCCAGGTCATGCTCATCTGCCGGATCCTCCCGTGCCAACGACGGGGCTTCAATATGTGGGAGTTCGATCTGGCGCAGCACCAGACTTTGAGCGGGCTCTTAGACACTACGTACAAAGATTCTAGAAGGTGCTGTTCAAGGGCGCCGAGGCTCCCGCATCCGCTACCGAAGATCGCGGATTCAGCTCGCAGCGTCCGGCTGACGAGGTAAGCAATTTTGTCCTTTACGGGACGCTTGTTTTCCATAGTTTGACTCTATGCGGGATCTAAACTCCCCTTCCTTTGACAGGGCTGGCTGACGAAGGCCGAACAGACTATCTGTCCGGCCCCATTGCCAGAGGACCCAGCGGACGCCCGCCTAACGGGGCTGCTGGCTCCGGCACCCCACGTGGTGCCGGAGAAGAAGGCCAAGAAGAAGGCTACGGGCACTCAGAAGAGTTCCCGTTTTCAGGTGTTATCGGATGACGACTCCGAGGCCGACTCCTCTCACAAAGGTGAGGAGGAGAAGAAGAAAGCCTCTCCCCCAGCGGGGCGAGGGAGGAAAAGGAAGGCCTCCCCAACGAGGGAGGCCGAAGGGTCCAAGAAGGGAAAAACTCTTTCCCCGGACTGCTCTGCCAACGTCAGTGACGACGACGAGGACTGGCCTCCAAGGGCCAAGCCCCTGGCGAGATCGTAAGTATCCGGACTCCCGAATAACTTCATGGTTTTTCTTTTTTGCCACACAATGTCTTTCTAATGCCGCATACAACCCTGCAGTCCGCCCAAGGATGATCTTCCCGCTTCGTCGAGCGGTCCTTAGGTGCGTCGGATATGGATTCTCTTCCGACCGCCTCCACCCCCCGTGATGCGGATGATGCCGAGGTGGGATCTCGGGAAGGGACCCACCAGGAGGAGGAGGCCCCGGAGGTGTCGCAGGACAACCTCCCGGACTTTGCACCGGACTCGGCCCCGGAACCCATAGTGGCTCCGGAGTCCGGCGGGCAGCCCCTTTGTAAGAAGGGCAAGACCGTGACGCTGGCAGCCTCCGTCCAACCGGAGGCGCCGGATAGCTTGCTGGAGGCGCTCAATGGCGCCTCCATCAAAGAGGAACACCGCACTGTTATGAGTGCGGTGATTCAGAAGGTTCAGCTCGCCAAGAGTGGGCTGACCGAAGCCTGCAGCAGCCTTCTAACAGGCTTTGAGGTAAGAATTTTGATATATGTAAAATAGTACCGCATAGACAGTAGCCCCTGATGCTCGGTTCGGTGTTCGGAAAGAAAAGCCGGACTGAGGATCTAAAAAGATATACGCAGGAGTCATAAAAAATATGTCAATATGGGATAGCAGGCTGCGCTGCTGACCTCTGCCGCACTGACTGCGGAGGTCAATACTTTGAAGCAAAGCCTCGAGCGGTCCGAGAACGAGCTCGGCCATGCCAAGAAGCAGCTCGAGGACAAGGAAGGTGAGTAACACCTTAGTAAAATTGTACCTTACAGAAAAGGATTTTGGTTGCAAGAAGAATGACAAGGATAACGTGGGTATTGCAGGGGCCACTAATGAGGCGGCTACCCTGAAGGAGGTGGTGGCTGCGGCCAAACATAATGCGGTCGCGGAGCGCACCGAGCGAGAGAAGCAGGAGGCGCGGGTGGCGGAGGTACAACAAGAGCTCCAGGATCTCGTGAAAAAACATGAGAGCCTGGAGCGTGACTCGAAGACTCGAGAGTCTGAGCTTGCAACGGCTCTTGAGAGTGCCAAAGCCGCTAAGGCCGAAGCCTACAAGGCCCTCCAAGAAATCAAGGCGTTGAAGAAAATAGCAGCGGGTAAGGCATTTTTCATGCAAAGTAAGCATGTGAGTGTCAATTACCTGTTGCTTACCTGAATTCAGAGCTCTCCAGGAGTGTTCGCAGATCTTCCTCGCAGCGTGTCCGATGCTGCCGCATTCTACCGGGCCGAGGAGGGGAGCTCGACGGAGAAGGTCTTCTGGTCTCAGTATGCTAAGGCTGGACATCCGGTGCCCCTTAGCGACCAGCTGAAGTAGCTGGTCGAGCTCCACAAGGTGGCCGAACAGGCCATGAAGGGCCTCATAGTTTGGCTGTGGCTGAAGGAGGGCATGCCTGGGAGCTACTTCGGCCTGGTGCGGCGGCTGGCGGATGCGTGTCCATGGGTTGAAGTCATCAAGCACTCCGCTTGTATTGAAGGTGCCCGTCGGGCCCTTGCCCACGCAAAGGTGCACTGGGGCAAGATGGATGCTGAGAAGCTTGTGACGGACGCACCACCACTGGGCAAGGAGTATCATACTCCCGAGATGTATTATAAGACTGTGCTGAAGGGTGCCCGCACTATTGCGGGTGAGTGCTCCAAAGATGTAATATTTGAGTAGACTCGCATTTTGTTATCCTGTGCGCTGAAAACTTAGTTCATATGCGCTAAGCAACGCTTGTTAATTTAAAATATTACCTTCTGTGCGGCTGTTTATCAAATCTGAGAGATGGCAAGTCGTCGGCTTCAGCCCCCATGCCACGAGTGCTGGGGTGTTCGGGATAAACTTGAGCACTCTTGTTCCCATTTTTGGGTGCATCTAGGGAGGCGCTCAACACAACGAACAAGGCAACCGGACTTATAATGCTTGAACACTCTCACTTAGCCATAGAATTCTATAATTTTAAATTTCGGCGAAGCCCCTAGTCTTCGGAAGGCCGAATTTGGGGCGCTATCCACGCCTGGGCTGGACAAAGCTGGCTCCTCGCTCTAAGCGGCATAAGTCTTTAAGGACTCGCAAAAAACCTCTCGAACAGCGACCAGCTCTCGCCTCATCATGACGGTCAGTTTTAGCTTTCTCCACTGAGGCGCTCGCCCACCTCAACTGGGGCGCAATCGTAGTGGTTCTCCCAGTGCTACCTTAGCCGATACAACGGAACGTAAGGTACCAAAACATGGGAGCCGGGCAAACCCAACTATTGACCCAAGACATGATTCGGAGCCAATGCATATAATGCTATAAGTTCGGGGTGCCGCACTTGTGAAAGTGTTCGGACTTATCACACCATGATGCGGGAAACATA
Organism: Triticum aestivum; assembly: GCF_018294505.1. Lineage (NCBI taxonomy): Eukaryota > Viridiplantae > Streptophyta > Magnoliopsida > Poales > Poaceae > Triticum > Triticum aestivum. The sequence continues at coordinate 363,466,788 of NC_057804.1, forward strand.
AGCCCCTGGTGTATTTAGCCGTACCAAAATGTACGGATGCAACAGGTCATAAATGAACATATGTATAAGAAAGAAATGCAATTGGAAGCAAAAAGGTGCTGCATTACTTATTCAAGAAAAACTGCTGTAAATGCAAAACGATACAAATGGTGCAATAAGCAAGGGATGGGACTATTAAACATGTCTCCCTCCAGGGGTAGGCTGCGGAATGGTGCATAAAACAGATTTAATGCTCGTAATGGAGACCACCTGGATATTCGTTGTAGCCTTTCTCCTTCCCTGGCTGTTGCATCGTGAGTTCGGCAGGTCTGCTGCCGGACAGGGCCTCTGACGAACGGAGTCCTGTGGGTAAAAATAAAAAGGAAAAAGAAAAAAAAGAACGACACACTTGAGAGCCCCTGGTGTGGTTGAGCCGCATTCTGGGCCTATCGTGGTCGTGCCCCTCTCCCCATGCCCATGGTATCTTCAGAGCGTAATGGTGTACGCGAAGGACCTGTCTTGACGTTTTGCAGGGGCTGGGGTTGGGGCCGCACTGCTAGCGTGCTCGGAACATGCCAGGTGGTCTTGTTGTAGGTTACTCCGGGCACGTTTAGCCGTGTCCGATCGCTTAACGGCTGGACTCGAGAATTGCCTTAAGAGGCTGCACTGTACTTCTGCCGCGAGAGCCGCTGTGTGTTACTCCGTTCGGAGAGAGCATTCAGTGTTTCTGTTGACCGTGATGACTCCTCGAGGGCCTGGCATCTTGAGCTTGAGGTATGCGTAGTGCGGCATCGCGTTGAACTTTGCGAACGCGGTACGTCCGAGCAGAGCATGATAGCCGCTTCGGTCAAAAGTGATCGGGCAGGAGGACCATGGATTGAACTTCGGGGCAACTGGCTCCATCGCGTATACATCCCTGAGTGCACGCTTCCGCTCCCTTTTGGGTATGTGTGTTGCGTACATCATGTTCACCGTCCGCACCTGTGGGGGGAAACCCTTCTGTCCTCTATTGTTCGGTGGTTGGGTCTCTTCCTCGCCATCGCTATGCAGCCCCTTGTCATTGTTTTCGACAATTAACTTGCCTGCCTGCTTGAATACCCAACAGTCCCTGTTAGTGTGGTTGGCTGGCTTTTCGGGGGTGCCGTGTATCTGGCACGAGCGGTCGAGTATTCAATCCAAATTGGACGGACCCGGAGTAGTTCTTTTGAATGCCTTTTTCCGCTGACCGGGTTTAGAGCCTCTGAATCCGGCATTGACTGTCGTATCTTCACTATTATCGCTGTTAATGCGGCGTTTGTTTTTGTTGCGATGCAACCTGCCATTACGGTCCTTGAAATCCAGACTGCCAGAATTTTTGCTGAGGTTGTTGCTGCGTGCTAGCCAGCTGTCCTCACCCGCGCAGAAGCGGGTCATTAGTGATGTGAGGGCTGCCATGGATTTCGGCTTTTCCTGTCCCAGGTGTCGGGCAAGCCACTCGTCGCGGATGTTATGTTTGAAGGCCGCGAGGGCCTCCGCATCCGGACAGTCGACGATTTGGTTTTTCTTGGTTAAGAACCGTGTCTAGAATTGTCTGGCCGATTCGACTGGCTGCTGAATTATGTGACTTAGGTCATCAGCGTCTGGTGGTCGCACATACGTGCCTTGGAAGTTATCGAGGAATGCAGCTTCCAGGTCTTCCCAACTCCCGATTGACTCTGTTGGCAAGCTGTTAAGCCAATGCCGGGCTGGTCCTTTAAATTTGAGTGGGAGATATTTGATGGCGTGAAGATCGTCACCGCGGGCCATGTGGATGTGGAGGAGATAGTCTTTGATCCAAACCGCGGGGTCTGTTGTGCCATCGTAAGATTCAATATTCACAGGTTTAAACCCTTCAGGGATTTGATGATCCATTACTTCATCTGTGAAGCATAGTGGGTGTGCGGTGCCTCTGTACTGGGCGATATCACGATGGAGCACAAAAGAGCTTTGTCTATTTTGTTCGGCCCGGCCGGACTTACTGTGTCCGGCGCGACAGTTGTCGTCACGTATCATGGGGCACCCACGCGATCCATAGATCGATCTTGATTGTCTTTCCTTATCCTCCAATATATCTCGCAAGTTCGGAGCGTTCCCATGTGGCCTTGTGCTTTTCGAGCGATGCCGGGGTGCGGTTCTAGTGAAGGGCCTAGAGGCCTCTCTGTCGTGACCACGGGGTGGTCGGTCAGCTGTATTGTCTGCTGGTGATGCAGGTTCATACGCCTCCTCCTCTAATCGGGGGAGCAGCTTGCGTTTAGGGTAGCTTTTGGAGGGGCGTTCGAGCTCATGCTCTTCGGCTGCGAGGACTTCAGTCCATCTGTCAGCTAGCAGATCTTGATCAGCTCTAAGTTGTTGCTACTTTTTCTTGAGGCTGTTCGCCGTGGCCATAAGCCTGCGTTTAAAATGCCCTTGTTCGACGGAATCCTCAGGCACGACGAATTCATCGTCGTCAAGGCTTGCCTCATCTCCGGAGGGAGGCATATAATCCTCTACCTCTTCTTCTGCCGCTCTCTCATGAGGGCTGGCGTCTCCGTCCTCCTGTGCTGAATCTTGCTGGAGTGGGTTGTCTTCGGCACTGTCTGGGGTGTTATTATCTCCGGTGCCGGAATCTTCATTCTTGCTGTGGCGGGATTTAGAGCGGCGCCGCTGACGCTGACGCTTGGGCTGTTTCTTGGAGGGGTCATCCTCCGCTGTTCCTTCGCCATTCCCATCCTTTGGGATATCCACCATGTATATGTCATATGATGAGGTGGCTTTCCAGTGCGCGGTAGGCGCTGGTTCTTGGTCGTCTCCGGCATCGTCGTCCATATCATTGATGTCTTCGGAGTCGTAGTCTAGCATGTTGGTTAGATCATCGACAGTGGCTACTAAGTGGGTGGTGGGTGGGCTTTGAATTTCTTCGTCGTCCGCATCCCAACCGTCCTGACCGCAGTCCGGCCAGGGCTCTCCTGATAACGAGAGATACTTTAGCGAACACAAGATGTCGCCGAAAGGTGAGTGTTGAAAGATGTCCGCAGCGGTGAACTCCATGACCGGCGCCCAATCGGATTCGGTTGGAGGGGGCGCGGGAGGTTCGGAGTCCGGCACCTAGGAGTCACGAGCTTCATGAGGGACAAGGTCAGAGTTCGGCTCTATCACCATAGAGGTTGCAGCCCCCGAGGCGGTGTCTAGCCATCCGTCCTTGATCTGCACAACCGGCTCCGAATTGAAGATCGGAGTGGGCTCGAGTGCGGCCTCCGGGGTACTGTCCGACTGCAGAGCTAAATCATCCCGTCGTGACAGTACGGCGCGCTTGGCTGTGGCTTGAATCCATCGAAGATCAAGTCCCAGCGGATGTCAGCCGTGAAGTTCAAACTTCCAAATCTGACCTGACGGCCAGGGGCGTAGCTTTCGATGTGCTCCAGATGGCCAAGCGAATTGGCCCGCAGTGCAAAGTCGCCGAATACGAAGATCTGTCCGGGGAGGAAGGTCTCACCCTGGACTGCGTCGTTGTTGATGATCGAAGAAGCCATCGAGCCTATCAGTGACGACACAGAGGAACTCTCAATGAAAGCACCAATGTCGGTGTCAAAACCAGCGGATCTCGGGTAGGGGGTCCCGAACTGTGTGTCTAGGCGGATGGTAACAGGAGACAAGGGACACGATGTTTTACCCAAGTTCGGGCCCTCTTGATGGAGGTAAAACCCTACGTCCTGCTTGATTAATATTGATGATGTGTGTTACAAGAGTAGATCTACCACGAGATCAAGGAGGCTAAACCCTAGAAGCTAGCCTGTGGTATGATTGTTGTTTTTCCTACGGACTAAAGACATCCGGTTTATATAGACACCGGAGAGGGATAGGGTTACACAGAGTCGGTTACAATGGTAGGAGATCTACATATCCGTATCGCCAAGCTTGCCTTCCACGCCAAGGAAAGTCCCATCCGGACACGGGATGAAGTCTTCAATCTTGTATCTTCATAGTCTTGGAGTCCGTTTGATGATGATAGTTTGGCTATCCGGACACCCCCTAGTCCAGGACTCCCTCAAAGGTACTAGTGCAAACTAGGTGCGGTACTACTGTGTAGGGCGCGGATGTAAAAAATTACATCCGCCCCTACTTCCGCTCATGCCGTTGTGCCTGGCCAGGCTTCACGGTACTACCCCGTAGGGCACGGATGTAAAAAATTATATCCGCCCCTACTACCGCTCGCGCAACAGCGCCTGGCCAGAGCTCACGGTACTACCTCTCAGGAGGAGCGGTACTACCGTGGGCGCCTACGGTACTACCGCTAGGCCTGCGGTAGTACCGCTCAGGGGAGCAGTACTACCGCCAGCCTTTGAACAACAACACTAGGAGTCCTTCATTCTGCAGAGACACGGTGAGACGGAGGAAGCTCCAAAGAGCCAAAGGAAAGGAGGTGCAAAGTAACAAGTGTGTACATGAGATTCCATCCAAACCTTTCCAAAGTTGACCCGCTCTTAATAGTATGGCTTTCCTACGACCCAAATCCACCGAAAAAGAAACATAGAGAAACACCATCTTCAATAGTCTTCGAGGGGCACCTAATCGTCTTATGCTTAGACACGATATATCTAAAATGCTCAAAGCACACAATTAGTCTGCAAAAGCATTGTCATCAATCACCAGAACAACTAAGGGATAAATATGCCCTTACAACATTGCTTGCAAGGCTTATAGTGATGAGCATTACCGAGAAGGCCCAGAGATACCTCTCCGAAACACGGAGTGACAAATCCTAATCTCGATCTATGCCAACCCAACAAACACCTTCAGAGACACCTGTAGAGCATCTTTATAATCACCCAGTTACGTTGTGACGTTTGATAGCACACAAGGTGTTCCGCCGGTATTTGGAGTTGCATAATCTCATAGTCTGAGGAACATGTATAAGTCATGAAGAAAGCAGTAGCAATAAAACTGTAACAATCATAATGCTAAGCTAATGGATGGGTCTTGTCCATCACATCATTCTCCTAATGATGTGATCCCATTATCAAATGACAACTCATGTCGATGGTTAGGAAACATAACCATCTTTGATAAATGAGCCAGTCAAGTAGAGGCATACTAGGGACACTATGTTTTGTCGATGTATTCACACATGTATTAAGTTTTCGGTTAATACAATTCTAGCATGAATAATAAACATTTATCATGATATAAGGAAATATAAATAACAACTTTATTATTGCCTCTAGGGCATATTTCCTTCACAAAGTGCATATGTGGAGAGCTTTGCTTGGTGCTATACCGTGTTGTGGAGTTTTGGCAAATAGACACGTGACCACAAGTTCAAAATGTTTGATGTGTACCAATGATTGCAGGAGTATAAGGCACACCTTCTTCCAGTGCCTGCTAGTGAAGGAAGTTTGAAGCATTCTCGGGTTGGGTGAACTAATAAACAATTAGAAGACACCCCACGCATTACAGCGGGAATTTGTGGAAAGTAACTGTATTACTTATGAAAATTCATAACCAAAACAATATCAACATGAACATTTGGACCTCAAAATGCATGTTGAACTTTATTGTACAGGCCTCGGGTAGAGGACACAACACAATATAGCTTATCATTTTAGCAAGTAGAAACTAAGAGCAATAGCATGCATGGAACGAAATACTATAAAGGTGGAGGTGTGTCTCCGGTGGATTTTTGCTTGGATCTGTTCATCGTTCGTCTTCATTCATGTGTCTTCAGGTTGGATCCTTTTTATCTACACTCTTCATCTGCGGCGGTTGCTGTTCTGCTGCGTTGATTCTATGGGACCTTAGCAGGATGACTTCCTGACTGTTTACTACAACTAGGTTTGCCCGGCTCTGGCGAGGGAGGGGCGATGATAGCAGTGTGCCTTTGGCTTGCTTTAGTGCTTGTAGTTGTCACTAGGTGGTCTACAGATCTGGATGTAATTTTTATAATTTCTAGTGTTCGTTGTACTACCATGATTGAAGATGAATAGATTGAAAGTTTTTCCCGCAAAAAAAGGTGTAAGGGACTATTAGCATTGCTGATTGAGAAGTTAAGTAAGGCAAGACAGTTCGATACGCGAGAAACTTTTGCAAATAATGTGTTCATTTTTCATAGGAACTAATGTGGCGATTGTTTAATTTGGTTATTAATTCCAACACGAAAAAGTACGGTTATAATGCATTGATTTCCATAGTATAGAATACATGGACGTAAGAGTAGGATGAGCAAAATGGCAAGAAAAGCTGACCTTTAAATGAAACATAAGACATGGTTTCAACGTTTGCACTATAGTTGCATACAACAAAATTAATACTCCATCTGATCAACCTAAATTCAAAAATGTGACACTTATTTTGAATCAAAGGGAGTAGTATTCAGTTAGCGACACCCTAAGGTGCCAAACAAGGTGTTGAAGAATAAGAATAGATCTTTCACAAAAAAATATAATAAGAATAGATCAACTCATGATCTTAATCTGGCAGAACTTAGAAGGAACTCCATAACTTGCTCATGTAATTTGAGTACAACATTGCAGTAGATCATATGAAATATGGCTTGATTATTCGCAAAGAAATGTCTTGATTCTTTAACATACATGGGTACTATTGCAGCAGTGAAGTACGTACTCTCACCTGAATAGAGCCTTGTTGTGTGTGTGTGAATGCAAGAAGCTTTCTATATTTTATCCATCGAATTGATGCATAGCAACACGCTCTGTGTACGGGCAAGACGTTAGATTATGAGTTCTTCATGCATAAATAAATCTGTACATGTATGTCACATACACTTGAAACATAAAGGATGCAAATTAGAGGAGGATGACACCTGGAAAGGCATGACGTCCTCTGAAGCAGCAACCATGGTCCACACGAGAGAGTTCCACGTCAGCTTGTGGCAATGGTTCATCTTGGCGGAACTATGTAGAGAAAGAGCACGAGGGTGTAGGAGGGAGCGGAGTAGCCTAAGAAAATAAAGCCCCATGGGAAACGGAGAAGGCGATGAGAGGCTAGCTGTAGGGTAGCGGCGCTGTTCTCATCTTGACGAAGGATCTGGCCGTTGCACGTCTGACAACGACCTGCAGTAGAGAAGCTCCATCCTAGTCTGTCGGAGGCGGTGGTGGTGCTGCACCGGATCTAACTGGGGCATCCCTTGCTCGCGCACTGGTCAGTGCTGTGTGGCTGGTGGTTGATGGCAACAATGGCGTATCGGAGGAGGTAGGATGGTAGTGATGAGAGCGATGTTGTTGCCAGTTTTCCTGCCACGATAGGTAAGAGTAATAGATTGACCGAGGGGCTGTTCTTTATGGGCTTTTCCACCAAAACATCAGTTATGGAAGACGTAAGTGGTGGGCGGGGAAGAGTAATCGATTAACCAATGGGCTGCTCTTTATGGGCTTTTCCACCAATGCATCAGTTACGGAAGATAGTGAAGGAAATATGCCCTAGAGGCAATAATAAAATTTATTTTACATTTCCTTATTCATGATAAATGTTAATTATTCATGCTAGAATTGTATTGATCGGAAACCTAAATACATGTGTGAATACATAGACAAATACTGTGTCCCTAGTGAGCCTCTACTTGACTAGCTCGTTGATCAAAGATGGTTAAGGTTTCCTAACCATGGACATGGGTTGTCGTTTGATAATGGGATCACCTCATTAGAAGAATGATGTGATGGACAAGACCCATCCGTTAGCTTAGCATATTGATCGTTCAGTTTTATTGCTATTGCTTTCTTCATGTCAAATACATATTCCTTTGACTATGAGATTATGCAACTCCGGGATACCGGAGGAATGCCTTGTGTGCTAACAAACATCACAACATAACTGGGTTATTATAAAGATGCTCTACACGTATCTCCGAAGGTGTTTGTTGAGTTGGCATAGATCGAGATTATGATTTGTTACTCCGAGTTTCTGAGAGGTATCTCTAGGCCCTCTCGATAATACACATCATAAGAAGCCTTGCAAGCAAAGTGACTAATGAGTTAGTTACAGGATGATGTATTATGGAATGAGTAAAGAGACTTGCCGGTAACGAGATTGAACTAGGTATAAAGATACCGATGATCAAATCTCGGGCAAGTAACATACCGATAGACAAAGGGAATCACGTATGTTGTCATAACAGTTCGACCGTTAAAGATCTTTGTAGAATATGTAGGAGCCAATATGAGCATCCAGGTTCCACTATTGGTTATTGACTAGAGAGGTGTCTGAGTCATGTCTACATAGTTCTCGAACCCGTAGGGTCCGCACGCTTAACGTTCGATGACGATATTGTATTATATGAGTTATGTGATTTGGTGATCGAATGTTGTTCCGAGTCCCGGATGAGATCACGAACATGACAATGAGTCTCGAAATGGTTGAGATGTAAAGATTGATATATAGGACGATAGTATTCAGACATCGGAAGTGTTCCGGAGTGTATCAGGTAATTATCGGAGTACCGAGGGGGTTACCGGAACCCCCCAGGGGAATATATGGGCCATATGGGCCATGAGAGGGGAGCACACCAGCCCACAAGGGGTGGAGCACCCTCCCCCATGGCAGGTGTCCGAATAGGAGAAGGAGAAGAGGGGGTTCGGCCCCCCATCCTTCTCTTCTTCCCCCTCCCTTTCTTCTCCGGTGAAAAAAAGGAGGGGGGGGGTGCCGCTTGGGAAACCCCAAGTAGGATTCGGATCCTACTTGGGGAGCCCCCGGGCTACCTCTCCTCCCCTCTCATCTATATATGGGAGGGGGCGCCTAGAACACACAACATCAATTGTTAGCCGTGTGCGGCACTCCCTCCACAGTTTACACCCCCAGTCATATTCTCGCGGTGCTTAGGCGAAGCCCTGCGCAGATCACTTCACCATCACCATCACCACACCATCGTGCTGACAAAACTCATCTACTTCCTCGACATCTTGCTGGATCAAGAGGACGAGGGACATCATCGAGCTGAACGTGTGTAGAACTTGGAGGTGCCGTATGTTCGGTACTTGATCGGTCGGAGCTAGAAGAAGTTTGACTACATCAACCGCGTTGTCAAACGTTTCCTCTTTCGGTATACAAGGTTACGTAGACATACTCTCCCCCTCGTTGCTATGCATATCCATGGATATATCATTGCATGTGTGTAGAAGTTTTTATTGTTTTCCATGCAACGTTTCCCAACAGTGGCATCCGAGACAGGTCTATGCGTAGATGATATGCATGAGTAGAACACAAAGATTTGTGGGCGGTGATATGTTGGGGAACGTAGTAATTTCAAAAAAAATCCTACGCACACGCAAGATCATGGTGATGCATAGCAACGAGAGGGGGGGTGTATCTTCATACCCTTGAAGATCGCTAAGCGGAAGCGTTTATCAACGCGGTTGATGTAGTCGTACGTCTTCATGATCCGACCAATCCAAGTACCGAACGCACGGCACCTCCGAGTTCTGCACACGTTCAGCTCGATGACGTCCTCGCCTTCTCGATCCAGCAAGACGGGCGAAGTAGTAGATGAGTTCTGGCAGCACGACGGCGTGGTGCGGTGTTGGTGAAGAACAATCTCCGCAGGGCTTCGCCTAAGCACTACGGAAACTATGATGGAGGATAAACTAGACGGGACGGGGTTGCCGGCACACGGCTTGGTGTTTCTTGATGTGTCTTTGGTGCTAGCCCTACCCCTCTTTTTATATGTTGAGCCTTGGGATCGAAACTTGGAGTAAAAGCCTCCACAAAGTCGGTTTCACCCGAAAGGCAAGAGTCCTTCTCGGACTCCAGGGCCAGATGCCAGGGTTCCCGGCGTCTGTGTCAGGACCCCGACTCGATGTCACATCGATCTAGCCGGTAACACCTCATATCACTTTGCGGCCTCACGCACGGTATCCCCACGGGTGTCGCCTTACCTTTGCCCGGGACCGTTTGCGCCTTTTGGCTCACGTATATGATAGTGTCGCTAGCATCCATATGATAAGGAGCCCGGGCTGACATGACTAGTCGTAAACCCAAAGTGGCACAGACTTACAGGGACAGGCATCCATGACCCAGCTTCGAACGTGTCGGTCATCAGCAAGTGGGTCCGGGCTGTAGCACTGGGCTAGCAGGACTCCGGTAAACCGGGCTGTAGCGGGCTAACAGGACTCCAGTACTCAAAGCGTGACATTTCCCCAAGGGACAGACACATCCACCTTACCGATTATCGAGAGACCAGTATTATAGTTCTTGGGAAATGTTCCAACCATCATATCTGCCTGAGATTCAGATCTGGTTGGTGTCAGGATATTCCAGACTCATCGAGTCTAGGAAGAAAAATGAAAGTTTGCAACACAAATCGACGAGATGACGTTGCGAGATTCTCGAGGAATGAACTACGATAGTAAGCTCCAAAACATGAGCTGGATCTGCTACAACATGTGAACACGTTGTCCAAGACAAGCATGACCACAAAGTAGTCTTATAATAAAACACTACCGAGTTCAGGAGGGGGAACCATCAACGAGGGTATCGAAGTCCTTACATAAGTCTGGATTAGCTCTTATGAAGAAACTCCTTCTCCTTGAACAAATCAATCAGTGGCTTGGTGTGCTAGGATACACATATGGAATGAAGGTTGCAAGTCTTCAAACCACAGCATTCTTCGTACGTGTGCATGACTGATTTGGAATGATTCCAAAGAAAGCAACATTGACTTTCTCGAATCCACGGCGGCAACTTGCATCAGATGCACATGAATTAAAGGAAGTCACTACCTTCATCCAAGCATATGCTTCATGAGCTAGCATGAACAAATGTTTTCAAAAGTTTCCAACACTAGCTTAATATTCAGCAAAATTATGGAGAAGACAAGGATGTTGTCAATGGGCACAACAACAATTCATCTGGGTTTCCTTTTAAAAGGAATTCCATAGTTAAGTGAACAAGTGATAGCATTGGTCAGACCTAAAAGATATAATGGTGTATGCTCGAGGGATCAACCACGAAATAAGACAACATTACGAGCATCGTTGGTACTGATTTGATTTGACGATAGCCCACACTCAAATCAAAGGATTGATAAGACAATAGGTCCAGCAACTGATCACAAGGACCAATCGATGAAGATATCATCTTTCTTCAACACACACTACACAAGAATATCCCTTTGGATGAACTAAATCGGGCAAGCTTCTATCTTCCAACTCTCCAAGTTGTTGTCTAGCTTAACCAACTAGCTCAGGGATATCCAACACCGATTCTTGGAGAGAAGGTGGTTCACAAGAAACCAACTTGATCACGAGCTCAACATAGCGGTCAGGTGACAACCCAGTAACACCTCCAAGAAGATATTTGGAAAGTCACGAACCACCGGTATGTTACTAAGCTCGAGAACAATCTTGCCTTTTGAGGCAAGACGATATGATCAATAGAGCAAGAATTTGAAATAATCCTAACCCATCGATCGAGGAGGGCACTGAGAACAAGGACTAGGTAGCATGATCAACCTTAGAATGATGATTCGAAAACCAACATACTAAGAATGAAATTATTATCCTTTAACTACCAAGCAACAGAGTTGCTAGCAGTATTGATTTCACACATCACAATTCATTTGTCGGTATTCCGGTTGCATCAACACGAGGGCCGAGGAATGAACAGTGATGGCAAGAAGTATCACTGTACCAAGAGTTCATGGGATGGTGTGCAATTCCTATAATAATCTCGATATAAAATATGTAATACTCCAAGGTAGAGCAGAACCAAAAGCTGGATTGGCATTTGATCTGCGGAATACAACTACTTTGACCCAATCCTAGATATGGAAGAAGTACTGGAGTTTGTTTCTCCTAGTCATTCTGCAATAGAATGGCTTGACGGATCACAAGAGTAATAGGCATCGATAAACGAACGCACGCATACTCTTGACTATCAATTGATAGACGAGGGTCAGAATGCAACTACGGAGAACAACTCAAAGGAACATATAATTTTCTGAGTTGTGGATGCATAGATTAGTATGTCGAACCAAGTTCAACATATTTCTTCCGGATAACCCATGCAGAAAGGTAGAACTGGCAGAGTCACGATTTATGAATGGAGAACTCCTCAAGAGTACTCTAATTGTGATTTTTTTGATCCAATAAACATCTGCCATAAGCGGTTCATAGTATTTGGAAGAAGGAAATACCACGGATCTCGAGGACTATCGTAAAGGTTATTAATAGCCTAAAGGAACTAGCAATTACTATCAACATGAAGTAGGTAAAGTGAATCTCGGGTTCAAAGCCCAAGGAATAGAATACCTACTACTAAGTGGCATCACGGGATGCTTTCGAGAATAAAAGCCAGAATCATCACACTGGGACACAAAACATGGCTAGACTACTAGATGATCCCCTGAGACACCTAGGGTCATAGTAATAACTCTAACATAAAGGTTGAGGCGGTAGAGTACCTCAACTCAACAATTTGTGTGATTAATCTGACCAAAGGCACATCGGAAACAGGAGGAAGGGATTTGCAAATGCATCCGACTATTTAGAAACCTGGGATGACTCGGACAGCATAACGGCTGTAAATGCTCAGAAAAGATTTGAGACATTCACAAAAATGGTGGCATAACCACTCAGAAGCACAATATCAAGGTTTCGAGATCAACAGTTAACATACAGAAGATAGTAGGAACTGAACTGAGGCTTGGATCAACAATCTTATAAGTCTACGGATTAGTAACACGTGATCCTAATAGAAAGAAGAGATAGCCTAGTTCTTAATCCCCGCAAGAAAGATAAGATGACTCAGATCAGAAGGGCATGAGGTATAAGGAGTAAAAAGAGCCTTACGTTCCATCCCACACTCAATTCCCTTATATAACTAAAGAATTTTAGACTCAACTTCGACCAGTTTGGCTTGGTAATCCTACAAGCAGTCAAGCTCTGATACCAACGCTGTCAGGACCCCGACTCGATGTCACATCGATCTAGCCGGTAACACCTCATATCACTTTGCGGCCTCACGCACGGTATCCCCACGGGTGTCGCCTTACCTTTGCCCGGGACCGTTTGCGCCTTTTGGCTCACGTATATGATAGTGTCGCTAGCATCCATATGATAAGGAGCCCGGGCTGACATGACTAGTCGTAAACCCAAAGTGGCACAGACTTACAGGGACAGGCATCCATGACCCAGCTTCGAACGTGTCGGTCATCAGCAAGTGGGTCCGGGCTGTAGCACTGGGCTAGCAGGACTCCGGTAAACCGGGCTGTAGCGGGCTAACAGGACTCCAGTACTCAAAGCGTGACATTTCCCCAAGGGACAGACACAGGAACGAAGAAGGACACATGCCGGCCAGCCTAAGTGTTCCGGAGCAGTAGCAAGCTACCATGGCTCGGTGGAAACACTAGGAGACATTTCCCGGTAAGAGAGGCTACTAAAGATAAACAACTAGATAGTCAGATCCCACACATACCAAGCATTTCAATATCATACACACAATATGCTCGATATGTGCAATACAACATGGCATCACAAAATGACTCTACGACTCAAGTAGTTATTCAATAGGCTCCAGGGAGCGAGATATTACAAACATGGGTCTCATGACCCAACAATCAGAGCATACAAGTCAAAGCACAAGCGGAAACTATCATGTCTGAGTACAGACATCTATAAATGAAAAAGGCTGAGAAGCCTGACTATCTATCAGATCCTGCCGAGGGCACAAGATCGTAGCTGAGGTATCAAGCTAAACGTCGAAGTCCACGTGAAACTACTAGCGAGACCGAAGTCTCTCTGCAAAAACATAAAATAGGCAAACGTGAGTACAAATGTACCCAGCAAGACTTACATCAGAACTATCTACATATGCATCATTATCAACAAAGGGGTGGTGGGGTTTAACTGCAGCAAGCCAGCTTTGACTCGGTGGCTATCCTAAACTACGACTGCAATGTAACTCCTTGAGGTGGCGCACACGAGTCCACATATTCACCATATCAATACACCACTATGGATCCGCTCCCGTCTCCCTACGAGAACGCCATCCATAGCACTCACGCTTATCTTGCGCATTTTAAAGTATCCACTTTCACTTGTCTATGAACTGATATAAGCAACCCAGAAGTCCTTTTCCGCGGACACGGCTATTCGAATAGATGATGTTAACCCTGCAGGGGTGTACTTCTTCATACATGTTTCCACCACTTAGCGTCTGCACACGACATGTGCTCGGCAGACTTCAAGCGAAAGCCGACGTGGGTGTAGACCACGACCTACCTAAACACTCAAGTCTCTAGTCCAGGTTTATCGCCTATTCGGGTTCCATCCATGAGGAGATCCGGCCGGAGTTTCGCTCACAGCCCCAAACGATGTGAATAGGGTTCCCGAGATACCAAACGGGCATCCGGTACACCGTGCCACGTACCTACCGCATCACAGCCCACCCCTTCGGTCAGCGCTGTCCACGGCCTCCAGTAAGCTACAAACACCAGAAACTACTTGCAACTCCTGGACAGAGAGCTAGGGTGAATAAGAAGTCGAGCGGGGTCATATTTCAGGGCCCAATGTATGGTAGTAACTGAATCATGGATCACAAACACAGAACTCAGTTCCTGAGGACGGCTACAATGAGACAACCCACCATGTACTCCTACATGGCCTCTCACCGCTACCTTTACCAAATCGTGTTCACACACTTAGCTCACACACAGTAGGACATGTTCACACGCCTCTGATTCATCCCCGATGAATCAGACCTGACTCAACTCTAAGCAGTAGCAGGCATGACAAACAAGCATGAATGAGTAGGCACAACAGGGCTCAAACAACTCCTACTCATGCTAGTGGGTTTCATCTATTTACTGTGGCAATGACAGGTCATGCAAAGGATAAAGGGGTTCAGCTACCGCAGCAAGTAACAGATGAATCGTTGTTGTCCTAATGCAGTAAAAGAGAGCAGGAGCGAGAGAGTAGGATTGTATCGGAATGAACAAGGGGGTTTTGCTTGCCTGGCACTTCTGAAGATAGCATTGAGTCTTCATCAGTGTCAACGATCACATCATCGGTATCACGTCTATCGAGAGGGGACAAATACCGGCAACACGGAAAGGAACACAATCAATGCAATGCACAACATGATGCATGATCATGACATGGCAAAATGAATGTGTTTTGGGCTAATGCAACTAGCAACAGATTAAATGAAGTTGGTTTGAATATAAAATTCAAATTCAAACTCCATATGTGATTATTCAAATGCCATTTATATGATTTGTGCTAAACAGCATCTATAAGTTGTTCTAACATGCATGAAAAGGGTACAGATGGATTCCTTGAATTTTTCTGATAATTTTTCATATATAAATTATTTAATTTGGAGTTACGGTTAATTTTCTATGATTTTTAGAAGTTTTAGGCATTTTCTGGAATTTCAGAATTAAATTAAATCCAGAAAATACTTATTGCGTCAGCCCCACGTCACAGTGACGTCAGCAGGGTCAACTGGGCGCCTCCAGGTCAAACCTGACCTGTGGGACCCATATGTCAGTGTCACAGGAGTTAATCCCGGTCAAACCCAGCGCTGACTGGGGTTTGACCAGGGGTGGGGCCTACTGTCAGTGGGTCAGTGGCTTAACTAAAAGTAGTTATTAACTTAACCAAAGTTAGCAGGGGCCGGGCCCACCTGTCATGGACCTAGGGGAGGTCAAACCTCTGGTCAGCCGAGGCTAACACGCCGGCGGCTCGTCGCCGGTGAAGCCCGAGACGGCGGAGGGGGTCGGAATTCCTCCTCCGGCGACCAAATGGCCGGCGGAGGGCAGCTACGCGTAGCTGGGAGTCGCCCGCATCCATTTGTGCAAACGGCAGGGGCTGAGGTGGCTCGAGCTCACCGGAACGGGGTTCGCGGCGGCGACCGGAGTTCGGCCCAGCACGGGCACGGGGCTACGCTTAGCGAGCGAGCGAGCTGAGAGGCTGGGCGGCCTCCTGGGAGATCCACGAGCTCGAGGTCGTGCTCGGACGCGAGTTCGGTGACCTGCAACGACGGCGGCGACATCGCCGGCGGAGCCGAGCTCGCGGCTCCGGTGGAATCGAGGCTACAGAGCGCAATCGAAGGGGAAAAGAGGGAGGGGAGGCGTGGGAGCTCACAGCGGTGCCGTAGGGGTGGTTAGCCGGCTCGGGGACGCGACGATGGTGGTGAATTGACGATGAAGATCCTCGGCGGCCGGCGATGGAAACGGCGATGGTGGCGGCGTTGCAGCACGTCCGGGAGGTCCGTAGCTCAACGAGGAGGTGGAGGGGGTTGTGGCGGAGCTCGCAAGCACAGCGAGGGGTCGAGGGGGAGACGGTGGCTGCGGTGGTGCTCGTCGGTGGCGGCGGCTCCGCTCGGGTCCGAGAGGGAGAGAGAAACAGAGGAGGGGGAGAGCTCGGGAGGAAGTGAGGGGCGGTCGGGGAGGCGCGTGGCGTCGTCCGGGCGTCGCTGGGGAGGCCAGGGAGGAAGCAGGAGGTGGCTAGGGGGGGGAAGCAGGAGGTGGCCGAGGCAGCGTCGGCGAGCGCCACGCCTCGCCTCTGCTCGTCCTCCTGGCAGAGGAGGAAGAGGACAAAGGAGGAGGAGGTGGGCTGGGCCGGCCACTTGGGCCGCCAGGTAAGCCCAGGTGAGATTCCTTCTCTCTCTCTGCTTTCTGTTTTATATTTCTGTTTTCTATTTTGTTCTGTTTTGTTTTAGTTTAGTAAAATACTAAACCATTTTAATAAATTCTGTAGTTTATTATGTGGTTTGCTAAAATATATACAAAGCCACTCACAAACTTCCAGAATTATTTGGAGTCATATTTAATATATATTAAATATAAATCCAAAGAAAATAGTTATTGGATTAATTCAAATGGCCAAAATAATTATCTCTGTGACTCTAAAAATATTGGTTTAAATTTTACCTCTCACCAATATTTCCATGGAATAACAGGAACATTTTCTTGGACTCATTTGAGAAGATTTAATTGTTGGTTGTTTTTAGAGGTTTCTGAGGCTTTGAAAATTCCTCAATTCAATTTCATTTGAATTTAAACATGATGCTCACATGAGGCTAACCTAGAGCAATGCCTGAAGCTAGGGATGTGACAACTCACCCCCACTAAACAAGAATCTCGTCTCGAGATTCAAGCGTAGGGTAGGATGAAGGGGAGACGCAAACTAGTACAATCTTCACGATCCAGGTTGCACTTCAAATGAACGTTGATCTGAACACCATCTTTGTCTTGTCGTCTTGCTCTGAGATCTTCAGCTAATCATGACAAGAAGAGGAAAGGAAAACTCTGGAAGGATCGGTCTTCTCGAAGATCGAACAACTCAGGATTAACTCACGGAATGAGACTTAGAACCATCTCTCGGTGAGACACGAGATACACATCAAGAGGGGTGGAAAGAAACGGATGACGAAGGTTCACCAGGTAGACAACGATTCCACACTTAAGAAGGTGGTAATCGATTGTTAACGTAGCGAGGAGTTGAATTGCCATGATACCACGACGAAACATCCTGGAGGAGGGTGATCGTAGGGTATTATTTTAAGTGGCAAAAAGAATTACCTTTGATTCAGAGATCATTGAAACTCTTCATACCAGCATAAGGCAATTCACACGATCGTTTGGAGGGGGTCGGTAGAATGGCATACTCGGACTTGGATGATGTGGATTACCTTGTTGAAGACAACGTAATGAATGAATTTGCTTATCACCGGAGGTGGAAGAGACCCATGGTAGAATGGCACATTGGCGGTGCAAGCTGGGAACAAAATGCAAATGCTGGGAATGATTCTGGTAACTGGGGAAGAACCCAACAATAAAGAGTGAATTCACTGTTGGAGTGGTTATGGCATAACCGAGGAAATCTGGGGCAATCCCAGCTAGTGCCGATGATAAGACGTAGCGCTTGTGCGTGCTCTCAAGAACTTGAGCATTTCCACAATCATCAAGGTTTTATCAACAACCGCGTCAAGGGTGCTGACAACACAACATACTACCATGATGAATAGCGATGGACGATGCAGATGCGAAGGAGGATAACACTTTCTCAGATTTCACCTTAGCGAGGCCAAGCAAATAAAATCTGGATGATCGACCGAGAGACATTTAGCACTCCGCTTCTAATGTTCTCCTTGATGTGCTAGTATAACCCATTCATAGATAAGGTTTGGTATCTAAAACATCAAGTGAAAGGTCGGACTTCGGGAACACAAAAATCCATAGGGGCAACTAGGGAGTAAATCCTACGAAATCCCTAGGGGGGGGGTGGCCAACTTCCTCAATCAAGTTACTACAATAACAGGTCTACCGGATGGGTGTGTTGGCCACGACATCCACCTTACCGATTATCGAGAGACCAGTATTATAGTTCTTGGGAAATGTTCCAACCATCATATCTGCCTGAGATTCAGATCTGGTTGGTGTCAGGATATTCCAGACTCATCGAGTCTAGGAAGAAAAATGAAAGTTTGCAACACAAATCGACGAGATGACGTTGCGAGATTCTCGAGGAATGAACTACGATAGTAAGCTCCAAAACATGAGCTGGATCTGCTACAACATGTGAACACGTTGTCCAAGACAAGCATGACCACAAAGTAGTCTTATAATAAAACACTACCGAGTTCAGGAGGGGGAACCATCAACGAGGGTATCGAAGTCCTTACATAAGTCCGGATTAGCTCTTATGAAGAAACTCCTTCTCCTTGAACAAATCAATCAGTGGCTTGGTGTGCTAGGATACACATATGGAATGAAGGTTGCAAGTCTTCAAACCACAGCATTCTTCGTACGTGTGCATGACTGATTTGGAATGATTCCAAAGAAAGCAACATTGACTTTCTCGAATCCACGGCGGCAACTTGCATCAGATGCACATGAATTAAAGGAAGTCACTACCTTCATCCAAGCATATGCTTCATGAGCTAGCATGAACAAATG
>NC_057804.1:364776642-364781282 GCF_018294505.1 Triticum aestivum
AACCAACAAGATATGTGCTTCGTCAGATAGCATAGTCTGCTCTGAAGACCTTGTTTTCACTCTAGAATTTCCCATCACTGTGTCAAATGGCTGATGCACATGAAGAGCAGTTGAATGTACTAACATTGTTGACAAATGTAATATGTAACGAAAAAAAGGATGGCCTGATATAACTTACATATAAGATGACTGGCTAAGCAGGATGGCATTGCAAAATTCACATATATGATGCCTGGCTAAACAAGATGGTGTTGCATAATTCACATAAACGATGAATAAACTAAACAGATGGCATTCGCACAAAGGATGTCTAAACTAAGCAGATGACATATTTGATGTATAAAGTAAGCAATGAAAGGCACCATATGCATGATATAACCAACATCAGCATGCCAAGTTAGAGCGAAGACCTCAGGGGGTAAATAGGAGTGGTCTTGTCCTTCTGAATCCCCCTCAAAACAGATATCTTCCTCTTGATTACAATCCAAAATGGGTGGAGGGGGATGCCTTTGCACCTACCATGGAGCGACGCCTGCATGAAATTTTGTTGCCACACAAGGCTCGTCTCTTTTGCTCTACATGTTCAGTTCCATTGTTTAGAATAACTGTCATGCAGAGGAATAAAACATAGTGACATTATGTAAGGAGTGCATGCAGAAATCCAGAGTGATTGTAGCAACCTATGGATAGACCCACAAGCAATAACAGCAGGCAGATAATGGCTTTAGTTAAAAAATACAGATAATGGCTTCTTTACTATTTGTTTCCCATCCAACATGAAACTCATAGTAGACACCAGAGATTAACCAGATAGTAGATAGATACTAGTGATTGCAGCCCCGATATGTACCCCACAACCATTTAAAAACTCAAGTTTGACCATTAGTTTGGAACTGACTCAGAGTCTAATCGGTGAACAGGACGATAAAGTAGCATGTAATATTAAGCGATGCATAACGTAAGCAAACATGAAAGAGTGCGACCTCTCTTGCGGACCCGTGTAGTCCTCGAGGTCATCTGCTCGGTTGATGATGGTAATGAAGTTTTCATGGCTGCCGGTGGCGGGGAAGAAGATCTGAGGCGGCGAAAGACAGTCTGGAGGCCGGATCCCTGCTGTGCTGGACCCTTCTGTCGTTGGAGCAGCTGAGCTGGGGTGGACGACGGCGCAGCAAGAGCGGGACAAACCACGCAAGGTTTTCTTTGACAACTATCTATAAGAGAAGTAATTCTGTAAGGGCTCGTTTGAATTGAAGGATTCCAACTGTAACGCCCTCGACGCGGCTATAGGTCCCACGTGTCGAGGCACGACTTAGAGGCATAACCGCATTGAAAGCAATGTCGCAAGTCAGGCAATCATTACAACATCCCATGTAATACATAATAAAAGGGGGAGATAACATAGTTGGCTTACACTCGCCACGTCACATCAGAGTACATAAATAACATCCATCAAACAAGCACTCATGGCCCGACTACGGCGCCAAAATAGAAAAGAACCAAACATGCGACAAGGTCCTGAATCGATAACCCCAACTAGGCACCACTACCGATCATCCGGAAAAGATACGTAGTATCGCTGAGAGTCCTCGTCGAACTCCCACTAGAGCTCGTAATCGTCAACTGGAGCAGAAACACCTGGACCTGCATCTGGAGTTGTAGTATCTGTGAGCCACAGGGACTCAGCAATCTCACACCCACGCGATCAAAACTATTTAAGCTCATAGGAATGGATAAGGCAAATATATGTGGAGCTGCAGCAAGCGACTAGCATATGTGGTGGCTAACTTATACGCAAAAGAGAGCGAGAAGAGAAGGCGAAGCACGAGCGAGAAGCTAAAGGAACACCCTGCGCAAGCATAACTCCAACACCGTGTCCACTTCTCAGACTCCGCCGAGAAGGGGCTATCACGATAACACACACGGTTGATTCATTTTAATTAAGTTTAGTTCAAGTAATCTACAACCGGACATTAACAAATTCCCATCTGCCCATAACCGCGGGCACGGCTTTCGAAAGTTCAATCCCTGCAGGGGAGTCCCAACTTAGCCCATGACAAGCTCTCACGGTCAACGAAGGAATAGACCTCCACCCGGGACACACCGATCAGACTCGGTAACCCGGTACAACAAGACATTTCGACAGGTTAAAACAAGTCCAGCAACACCGCCCGAATGTGCCGACAAATCCCGATAGGAGCTGCACATATCTCTTTCTCAGGGCACACTCAGATGAGCAATCCGTACAACTAAAACCAAACCTCGAGTTTCCCCGAGGTGGCGCTGCATAGGGCTCTAGTTCGGACCAACACTCAGAGGAGCACTGGCCCGTGGGGGGCAAAAGTAAAGATGACCTTCGGGCTCCGGAAACCCAAGGGAAAAATAGGCTAGGTGGCAAATGGTAAAACCAATGTTGGGCATTGCTGGAAAAGCTTTAATCAAGGCGAACTATCAAGGGGTTCCCATTATAGCCCAACCGTGTAAGGGACGCAACAATCCGGGAACATAACACCGATATGACGGAAACTAGGGCGGCAAGAGTGGAACAAAACACTAGGCGAGAGGCCGAGCCTTCCACCCTTTACCAAGTATATAGATGCATTAAGATAACATAGCAATATAATGATATCCCAACAAGTAAATAAATGCTCCAACAAGGAACGGCTCCAATCTTCACTTGCAGCTAACAACGCTATAAGAAGGGCTGAGCAAAGTGGTAACATAGCCAATCAACGGTTTGCTAGGACAAAGGTGGGTTAGAGGTTCAACATGGCAATTGGGAGGCTGACAAGCAAAAGGTAGGCATCGTATCAGTGGCAAAGCAAAAGAGCGAGCAAACTAGCATAGCAAAGATAGTAGTGATTTCGAGGGTATGATCATCTTGCCTGCACAGTTGTCAGAGTTGACTGGATCCTCACAAGCGAACTCAACGGGCTCCTCGGTAGCGAACTCGTCTCCCGACTCTACCCAACAAGACAAACAAGCAACAAGGATAAAATCAACCACGGGCAAGACCAAGCAATATGATGAAATGACGATATGCTATGCGGGATGCGATGCGGGATGCAAAATGCAAGATATGACAGGAAATGCATGAACCTGGCATCAACTTGGAAAACCAAGTGTGCCACTGGATAGAGGGGATGAAATCGCTTGAAAACGATATAAAGATCATTGGAATCGGAGCTACGGTTTGGAAATGGCAAGCGTTTTAAGATACGACACCGGTCTGCGATTTAACAGCAAGCAGGCATCTAAATGCAACGAAATGAACATGCTACAGCCACCAAACATGAAAACAAAATATATGGCAGTGATGTACACAAGATGGTTGACAAAACACTAGCACTGAGCCATAGGCAAATTCATCCATTAAGAGGTTCAAACAAGCATGGCTAAAACGCAAAAGCAAAACAGATTTCAGACTTAGTGAAATTAACACTAGTCTGAAATTTCAGATCACGATGCTCTCTTCGGAGCAGCAAAACAACATGATAGCAAACCTGAACATGACAAGTAAGAACATGGCATGGAGCTACTCAACAAGCTTAACAAAACACCCAAAGTTACCTGGGGCCAAAAGGGTTCACAAAATACTCTACCGAGCTCACGAACATAGCTCGAACACGATCAGTTTTCAGACTTAGTGAAAACTGAGATATGCTGAAATTTAACCCACGAAGGCATGTAAACGAGCTCGATGCACTCACTACGGTGCAAGTCATGGCAAGGAGAGCATATAACCAGCAAGAAGGCACAAAATGCTAGCTACACATGGCAAGAACGAAGGCATAGCATGCATGGAACACTAACGGTAGCATCGGCAAAATCGCAAACAAGTTGACGATCTGCCCAGAATAACAACGAAGCAAAAGTTGAGCTCGATTGAGTCAATCTAGAGCACTCCACATATGCCAACAAAGACATGGATGGATAGAGCATGACATAAATATCAAAACTCCCTTACTTATCATCCTTCAAAGAGGCACGGATCACTAGGAAACAAGCTGGACATATAGCATCATGAACTAAAATATCCCAGTCACTAAGTCCCTGAAATCTGCATTCTCAGGTACCCTTCTTCGCAAGCTTGCACAAGACAACACACACATCCTAAAAATGCATGGGTGGCACCTCTGGAAAGAAGACAAAATGCTTCACAATACATCCCAAAGGGGCACAGGCATATCATGCACGAATTAAACATAGCAAAAATGACAAAAGTGCATGATGAACTAACGGATCTGCAATTTAACTCACGAAGCTTCCTTCTAACAGCATTTTGGGCATCAAGATGACCTCAAATGCAAATGATGCAATAGAATGAAATGATGTACATGTCGAGGCGAAGATTTTGATATATCATATGCCCAAAACGGAGCTACGGATGAGGAGATACGGGTCCTCGAACAGGAGCATATGGAGTAAAAATCTGGGGACTTAGAAAAAAAATCGGAGGGGGTTAGGGTTTACTGTTCACGCGACCGGATCCAGATCGGGATCGCGGCGCGGAAGCCGAGGCGGCGCCGGCGACGGAGCTCGAGCTCGCCGGAGCTGCGGGGTGCGCCGGCGGTGGAGGAGGTCGCCGGGGGGGGCGGCGCCGGCGAGGAGGCAGCGGAGGGGCGTGGAAGCCGAGGGCGGGG